>NW_023595059.1:0-9161 GCF_014839805.1 Manduca sexta | reverse complement strand
ATAAAAAATAAACTATGCATCAATATTATGGTGGATGTTTTGATCTAAACTTAAATACTCAAATAATTTTTTGTAGGTACATAAAATAGAAATTAAATACGCGTATAATGAAATCTAGATATTATTTCAATACCTTATTGTTGTCACGTAACAATCATGATTAGACGGCATACTTAATAAATTATGTCCACAGAAGATACTGTAGAAAAATCGGGAATATTCCACCTACGAATCACGCCATACATTTATGCCATGCTTTGTAGACTTATCGTTATGTAGGCACAATAATTTTATACAGGGTAATAGAAAAAGATTATTTACAAAGGTGTGCTCTTACTTAACTTTGCGTTACGTTACGTAACTTTGAAACTAATTCTAACTTACCTCTCCAGGTATACCTCCGTGAGAGCCATTCCTAACACTCATCTTCATTACATTTTGCCCCAAACGATGGGAAACCCTTGCTACTGGTCCCAACATGTCGATTTTTATTCACTGCGTGTAGTACTATGTCCTCAAGGTCTTAGAAATTGTCAGGTAAAACTCGATAAGATAAGGTATTGGCCGGCTATGGGTTTGATTCTGATAGGAAAGTGTTCGACTGATAAGTGGACAAGATATTAAATGTTAACCGTCAAGTTTAGAGTGTTTCTGTCCAGTCAGTTTTACAATGGAAACAGCAACTATTATTCGAGTATGGGTTTTATGTGATAAATATAGGGGAAAAAATTGGTAAGTGTAATTGTATGCATGTATGAATAAACGTTACTGTAGATTCGTAAGGAATATACTTATCTCAATTATGATTTATACCGTTTATGATTAAAAAGAAGCTCTACAAAATTTTAAGGTACGAGGGTCTTTAGACCACGAAACCATAAGAATTAGTCTGCGTCGTATATGCCCTACACTACGACCCACCCTCTATTGTTAACATGTTTCTTGTATTATGAGTTTTACTTATAATAAATATTTACTTTGCATTACTTACTATAAATTCTTAATTTTATTTTCATATCATTCATTTTCCACATCAAATAAACTCTATTATAGTATGAGATTCAGTGTATTATTCATTCCGTGTAAATTTTAAAAACAGAATTTGTCGAGAAATTCAATAATATTATATTGTTGTTTCAAACATCATAAGAATGTTGCTCAACAGATATGCCTGCATCCTGCAATTGTCAATAATTATCATTTCTTTTGCTATCTTAAGATCTATTTTATTGAAGTCGTTTATTTGTCCATCACGAGATCTACCCATGGTATATTTTTTGGTTTATAAATGGCAATTTAATACTCGACAAGAAAATTTAAGTCTGGTAACATTCGATCTGCCATTTTAAAAAAAAGAAACAGTCGGCCACGCAAAGAGAATTATAATATATATGGAAATAGAGAGCCTACTCGTTGGGTTTTTGTGCCAATCGACATTACGGCTGCTTCATACTTGTGAGGTAGAGGGCGTTCGCGATTTTCGTTGCGTTTCACGATTCAGGTTTATTGTGTTTTATTATTTTGCAAACGGTTTTAAAAGTGCAGAAGACGGCAATCCAAGTATTAAAATACTTAGAAGCAGATCTGTATTTGCTATGCCGTCGTAGTATAATATTTCTGACATCTTATTTACAGTGTACTTTTATCATTATTAATACATAATAATTCGATAGTAATAAGATCTAAGAATAAGATCGTTAATCAGACAAACATCATATTGAAAATATTATTTTTATTTTATTTTTGCTATAACATTTTGTGTACAAAATGCTTATAGTAAGTACTAATGATATTCACATTCCATATTAGATTTACAAAGTATTACACCTCTATTAAGATATGTAAGCGCTGATAATTTGATCTTAGTTATTAATTATATTCAATGGAAAAATAAACGATACTACTTTAAAATAAACTGTAATACACTGTAAAATTCCGAAATACTAAATAATAAAATATACTTAAAATTATTTTATGTCCTAAAAATACCCTACTGTGACGAATAATAATTAACATTGATATTTATAATATGCTAAAACATTCTCAATTGTCAAACTATATTTTTATAACAATTGATTTAACTTTATAAAAATATATGAATTCTTTTGTATTTCGATAATCATTTTAATGTATCATCAAATAAATATCAAGTATCAATGTTCAAATAAAAGAGAATTTATAATTTTTATAAAAATTTCCTAATAATATACGATTCAATATAGAAATACATAAAAATTTACAAATCTAGAACAGCAATTAACTCTGAAACATACTAGCTAGCCATATTATTTATCTTTGTCTTCATCAAAAAGGAAATTCGGATTCTAGCATTATCTTTCTACACAAACAAGTGAAACTAATATTAACAAGAACAAACTTATTCTAAGCCAAACAAAATTATTTCACAAATAAGTCACGCTACTTTTAAAAATTGAAAATGTTCACTGGAAAAGAAATTAACATCAAGTTTACAATGATCATTATACTTATCCATAGAAAAGGAACTATAAAGATTAGCATTCATTAAAATATACTTTCTTCGTCATGCGAAGGTTGTTTTACTTATGATAATAATATAAAAATATTTTATGTAGATATCAAACAGATTAATTTAACAATTTGTTAAAAAGAAAGATTAAATAATTATATTAAAGAACTGATTTAAAACAGGTCTATGAAACCGGGTAGTAATCAACAGCGAAATGCGAATGCGATACAAATTGCCAATACATATTAGATATATACCATAACAGTGGGTATATGATCTAAATAGAGTATGTACTAAAAAAAAGGAGAGATTCGAACAATTAACGCGATAAAAGCAAAATAATTTCGCACTTGTGTACATGATATTATCTTTAAATTGCCATCACTTAACTATTCATTATGGGTTACGTGGTGGTTAAATTACAACATACAATAAACACAAAATGAGCATTATGATCAAACAACGAAATCATAAATAAGTCGTATACAAAATGATAATTGTTACATAAAATATAAAGGAAGTAATGCGAATTGCTGCAGAAATGTAGGTACCGGTTGTAACATTAACAAAACATCAACTAAAGCAAGCAGGTCGACGCAGGAACGATTGAATATTTTCTGAACGATGCAATATTATTAGGCGACACAGAAGGTATATATTTTGTATAATAAATTAATCCTCTATCAACCTGGTATAGCTGGTCCTTCGTTAATTTGACACCTGTATAACTAAAAGACTTCATCGAGCCAATTTGTAATTATATGTACAGTCATGATGCTATAGTGAATAGTGCGCCGTTTTATGTGCAATTTTGTTAGTCTATGACGCGTCTATTTGTAAAACGTCTTTGCCGGTGCCACACACAGACAAATATTAGAACACTTGTTTGAACTCATGTTTGGCACGGGTATTTGCGTATTTGTATTCTATTACAGACACTGACCAAATTAATTTTTTATGGCTTTTACTTTTAGGTTTCCATATATAACCAGTTCTCATTCAAGCAACTCTATAACTTTGAACGCTTGATGTGTGGTCGTAAAACCAATACCGAATGACAAGATAATACGTAAACATTTAAACAAACTTTGCACAAATACGAAAATTCCCGTGCCACACATGAGTTCAAATATTTTTGTTATCTGTGGCGCCGGCATAATATTATCTTTTGACATTGATAAATGACGATGTCTTAGTTTTTAATAAAAGAAAGGTGGACCAAGGAACAACTTTATTCAACTGTATGTGTGACGTCATCAAGAATTTCTCGGTTTTTATTTTTTGTTTCTTTGAAATTAAGTATTCAAAAATATGAAAAATACATAATCGTACTCAGAGTAGAAAAATTAAGAAATGGTATTTTTGTTTAAGGCTATACCTCAAGGTCCATTTTCATACATTTTGTTTCACCTTTAATCTGGGTAACTAAACAAGTATTGGAATTTTGAATTTAAAACGTCTATATTAAGTTCTTAAAGGCCGAAATATAAAATAATTAATAATTATATTTCTTTCTTTAAAATGTCGTCAATTAATCATAATACGTGAATTTAAATTACTTTCAATACTATACAGATTTAATGAAACAAATGTATAATGGAATTGATAAATCTAAGGCACTTTAACATTTTGAAATGTTAATTTTACGCTGAAGCTGTTGTCCATGAAGGATACATCAGTAAAAGAATCACACTTGGACTTGATAATTTATCTATTTTAAACTCAAATCAAAGTCGTTTGCCCTTATGGTAATTTTAAAGGATCTTTTAGTAAGGGACCGTAAACACTGTAGTCACAAGAAATCAATCTTATGAGACTGCTAATCATTTTTGTAGATACATATTCTATTTTTAAGATGGGACAGCAAGGGCAGCACCTTTTACCATTTAAATATGAACGTGAAAGATAAAAAATATCAGTATAAATAATAATAAACAATACGTGAACAAAAAGCGGCGTTGGCCTAGTTGATTGTGGAACGGACTGCCAAGACGAATGTCCGCAGGTTCAAATCCAAAGGCACACACCTCTGACTTCTCTAAAAATATTATGTGTATATTCTTTGTGAATTATCGCTTGCTTCAACGGTGAAGGAAAACATCGTGAGGAAACCTACAAACAGAAAATTCTCTAGAGGAATTTTCAAGGTTGTGTATCACTACTACTACGTTGTGACTATAGGTTATATATCATCACGCTATGATCAAAAGGAGCGGAGCAGTAATGAAAACGTGTAGCAAAAAGGGGAACTTTATAACTTTTGAGAGATTTAAACGAAAAACTATATCACGCGGGCGGAGCCGCGGGCAAAAGCTAGTTTACAATAAATAAAATCGCTACACCCGTTCAATGAATTAAATAAATTGTTAAGTAAAAGTGTGAAATCTACTAACTGACGACATTCTGCTGGAATTCTGCTCTTGCCGTTAAATGTTCAGCCGCAACAGCTCATAAACGGGGTTGTTATTTGTCCTTTAACGCGTATTATGTCATGTTACCAGTATTTTCCTTTCCGTAAATATACAGCTTTAGTTACATCTTTCTTTAACCAACTCTGTTATGGGACCGACATTAACGGGTGCCTGGTCGCATGTTGTGTTGATTACGTTAAGCCAGCATCAATGGCATCTTCAAGACAGTTCGTATTAATATTTTTAGCTCTATCTTATTAAGTCCATTTGTGAAATAATATGCTATTGGCTGATTAAAATATTTTTTATGCCTTTTATTACTAAAAAACCAAAGCGTAGTTAGAAAAGAGCATTTTTATGTGAAGCAAACTCTTGTATCTTTGTATGGATCATATGACACAGACAAAAGACCAAAGCAAAAACAATCTTTTTCCTTTATTTCCAACAGTGGAAAATTATAGGATTTATTCCTGCGATTATATTAATTTGGCTTTTACAGTTCTTGATGATGGTAGAGTAAAATACTTGCATAAAAGTTTGTAATATTTAGGACGTTTTTTGAATAAAGACAATGACAATGTTTTTCCTCTGGTGAAAATCGTCTTCCCTTCGCTTTCGTAAATGTTTTATATTTTTTGGAATAAACCAATTTGAGTATTGTATACCGCGTGTCTTCGGGACCTACTTGTAAGGCAGTAGATATGGTCCGAAAATACTTTAGTAATATCTGAAAAATAAAACATTAATGAATATTACTGTTCGAGCAAGGAAAAGTAACTTGTTGAGTAGGACATATAAGAAGCGGTACATTTGTCCCGTACATAACGTCAAAAGGAAGAGTGGCTCAAAATTATATATTGTACTACTTTAAACTTTATGTCGCGGCAGTCGCGTTACTCATTCTCCGTGGTTAACTATAGGACGAGGACAGAGATAGACAATTACAATAGGACGTTATTTTACAATGAACATTATGGTACTGCGTTTCGAGTCGCGAGTCAGAGGAAAGTATTTTGAGTGTTATCATTACAAAATACTGTAAGGCGCACATTAAAGCGCCTCGCCTCAGTACGCCTCGCCTAATTTGAAGTAGGACATTGTACCGGCTCAATGTTAAAATGAGGCTACTCTTACAAACTCGTTTTCATGTCATGTCCTACCCAATTCTAATTAGTAACTATACGTTATCAAATATAGGATGATAATTTTGACAGCTCCTTCACATGAAGTTTCGTATTTTTTCGGTAAAATTTACTACAGGTAATATCATATTTTATTTTGAAGTGCCACTCATTATCATAATGAACAATCACGGACTATCGCAAATCGCCATTGAAATAAAATAAATCGATAATACAAAAATTTGCATTTAGATTTAATTATATTATTTTTGCAAATATTCGAGTTGTTTGTAATTTATCACATTTATTGGTAAAAAATCTATAATTAATATATCTAATGTTTTCACGATTTTTAAATAGTTAACACAATGATAACTGCAAGTGGTGTGGGGTTTAAAAAACATAAATGGAAATGGCTTACCAATAATAAATAGATAATTCAATAAAAAAATATTTATATCATCTGAACATACCAAATAATTATGCAACTATCGATATCAAGTTTTATAAAAATGGTAATCGATAATCGAATACGTTCAATAACGATTATACGTTAGCCTCATCATTAGTGTGATTTGTCAAAATTAACATCCTAAATTTTAAAAGTTTTAGTAAACATTTTCACAACTTTAAGTAAGATATGTATATAGCATTACCGGTGAGATATGTGCTTCTTTCGGCCATTAAATCCATGTTTTCATGAAATGAATATCCGTTGTATAATGTTCTGTAACATAATTCGATATGAGAGACATGAACGGACAGAAAAGTGAAAGCCGAGATCTTTAGAAGATTTTCTCGTAGTGTCACGCACGTTAAAAGCCCTTCCCGCTAGAAAAATGCCTAAATAACAGTATCGATGCATAGCACTGTTTATTTTATATTCAGATTCACAATTAAAATACTATCCAGGGGATAAAATGCACCCAGCCTATGTTATATTATTGCAACTTTGTCCGTGTGCCAAATTCGCTTAGCAGACATATATTATACACACATTATAAATAATTTAATAAAATTATATTAGTAAGCACTCAGGCTGCTGTTGTGCTGTCGCCTGTACTTTTAGTCCCAACTTATATACTTTTTTAATACGGTGGCATGTAACCACGGCAATATCCCTTTTTAGTTACTTTTTCCAATTAACAAAGCTAATAGAAATGTTTCCTCATCTGAATTCACTCTATTACTAACTGTCCAAAATGCGTAGCCAACTGTGAGCCCGCTGCGTGAACGCTACGCACCCACGGCTTGTTCGCTGCGCCCGCCGCGAATTTACAGCGAATTCATTATGCATTTGATATATCAGTGTGATATATCGTATGCCGTCAGTGTGATATATTTAAGGGTACAACATCTAGTCTAAGCACTTTTAAGGAGATATATAATATATAAGTATCTGAATCAGTTCAACCTGTAAATTTCTTGGCGCAACATGTGGAAAACATCTTACCTAGATTCAAAGTGGGAAATGTAGTTCTACATAAAGCACCAATATATAATTTATAACAGCTCTCAAAGTGCTTATGTATATATGTACCGCAAGTTTTTTTTATGTATATTCTTGTCCTCTGTTAAGACTTTTGTGAGAACTTTAATTCAAACTTGAAACCTTTTGTCCTGCCAGGATTTCCACCTATAACTAGTTGCTTTAGGGACATAATGTAATGGTCCTGAAAAATAATACAATAATTTATTAAAATATAATAAATAATAAATGATGCCATGTATTTATAACACAATACAAATGCAAGGAATTAGTCCATTAGAGATACAGCTCTGAAATTTGTTTATTCAATAGTCAAACCAAAATAAGTATATTAAACCAAGATGACGTAATAACGACAATCTTGTCTACCAACAGATTTTTCATAGTTTAAAATCAAAAGTGAATATCGCATAATTTTAAGGTATGCAGATTCCCACACGTATTTTAAAAAAGACTATTTAAATGAGCAGATTTCGCCATCGCGGTGACTGAGTAAATATTATGTACGATTTTAATGAGTACTATCGATATTATTTTTATAATAAATATAAATGTCATTTACCATCAATCGCACAACCAAGATAACATGAGACATTTTGTCCAAATATTTTATCAGTTCCTTATCGCGTGCAAAACAAATAACAAAACCCGAGGGGTGAATTGGTAAAGAAGGCAGCGGTGGTCCGTTTGAATAAGCAAAGTTCTTTCATTATTGAGGAAATCGTAATCGAACTTATCGCACACAAACTGCAATGGGAAATTTGAAAATTTTCAACCGGAATTCAAATTACGGAAACAAGGCGATATTGCCACTTAATGCAATAAATATTTTAACATGCTTATGAGAAAATAGATATGTAATTTATTGGAAACTAGAATAAAATTTAAAAAGTATGCGTTGTTTTGTTTATAATTGTATTAATAAAATGGAAAAATTAAATTAAGCTTCAGTTGTCATGTTACAACAAAAGGAGAACTTTAATATTTTACCATTTAATAATAATATTTTACCATTTACTAACAATCATCAGAGATTGTGGCAACTCGTTTGAAATTGTGTCAGACGACTTGCCACAATCTCCTATCATGTGTCAGTCAATTTTTATCGTATTTCGTTCGGAATTTTCAGTAATGCATATTTTTTAATTAATTAAAATAGCCTCTGACATTTGTTTTATGTTTTTACTTATCTAATTTAATTACGTACATAATTATTTTATAAATAGGGATAAAAGGCATGATTAGTGTTTTGAAAACTTATTCTCCAGTGTCATCTACCCCTTTTGTTTCGTTCTAATATTGCTGTAATTACCTTATTAACCTAACAGCACCAATAAATCTATATACAAAATTGAAAATGGCCGATTTGGACGATTTCTTCGCAAAGAAAGATCGTAAAAAGTCGAAAGTGAAAAAGTTCGCGACAGCAGATGAGTTAGCTAAAAGTTGGAGGATACCAAACAGAAAACTGAAACTCGGCCGAAAAGGCAGCCGGTACAGGAAGGTGACGATGCGGGAAGAGCCGGGGTGAGTTTTGAGTAAAACATTAGTACTGTGGCTACCCCATGTAACTGGATTATTGCTCGTCAAATGGCCAAATTTCGTTAGTTCAATGAAAATTTGCTTGTTAATGCAGTGACTACACAATCGAC
>NW_023595058.1:0-9195 GCF_014839805.1 Manduca sexta | reverse complement strand
GTCCATTCGCTAGCTGCACAACTGTGCCAAGCTCCGAGACTGCAAGCATACAGAGAGTATCTCCTAAGCGAACCACATCTCCTTGGATGTTTATCCTTAAAGGAATGCATAGCTGACGCAGATCTGGCCTTCATGAGGGGAATAATCGAGCCCCTTATCTTCCTCCGAAGAAATGGAAGCATAGATTCCACCAACAGCATCATCCTTGTCGATGGTCTCTGCGAAGCCGAGTACCATAGACCAGACCACGGTCACACAATCGCTTCATTCCTCGCAAGACATGTGGCTGAAATGCCCTCGTGGCTCAAAGTTGTAGCTACAGTCAGGACCAGTTCATAGACTTAACAAAACAACTGCCCTACGCGAGATTAAGTCTAGACGAGTCCGATAATGTCAACAAAGATTTATTGGAGTATTTTAACACTAGAGTCCAGGCAGCGCCTATAATAGAGACCAACATAAAATCATCAACTGGAAAATTGGAAGGAGTACACAATTCGGTGATGAAGTTCGCACAATATGTCCTCCATTTGAGCCAAGGCTCGTTTTTGTTCCTAAAATTAATATTAGATTTGTTAGAGAGGAGTCATATTGTGGTGAAGTCGACTAATTACAAAGTGGTGCCGATATCCTTGGCCCAGATATTCTTGTTGCAGTTCAATCTGCGTTTTCCAACTGTGCAATCTTTTGAGAAGGTCACACACATTCTCAGCGTGTGTTTAGCTGCCTTATACCCTCTTACATTGGTGGAGATATATTATTCTGTGAATTCTTTGTTAGTGAACACGTTCCTGCCTTGGGATGAGTTTTGCCACAGATTCGACAGCCTCACAGACTTCCTCGTAAAGAGAATTGACAATACGTACATGTTTTTCCACCCTTCATTCAGGGAATGGTTAATCCGAAGAGATGATAATGAGAGCCCCAAATTTCTATGTGATTTGAGAGCTGGTCACTGTGGCATCGCCTTTAGATTATCTAGGGTTCAAGCTCCACTGGACTCCGAGAAGTCTATGGAGCTCGGTCATCACATTCTGAAAGCTCACATGTATAGAAACTTGGGACCTGCACAGCTAGGGTTATGCCCTAGAGATTTACAAGCTATGATGGTAGCAACAAGCTCAGCAAATGTTGGTGAAGCGATTGCTAATTTGAGGAATATTTACACGCCCAATGTGAAAGTATCTCGCCTTATGTTGTTGGCCGGTGGATCTCCAAACCAAATTACCGAGTGTCTTGGAAACGCTCCTTTGCTGTGTATGTATTCATATCAAGGGATTCTGTCCATGGTTGGGCTTCTTATCGAGTTTGGAGCAGATCTAGAAATGACGAACTCTCAAGGCTGCACAGCTTTGTCGCTGGCGTGTCAACGAGGCCACACTGATGTTGCCCGAAGACTTATAGCTGCAGGTAATTGAATTATTTTTGCGTAATTATTAATTTGACATAATTAGATTACCTAAATGTAAAGTTTAGTATTTGTATTATCACAATTGAACCTTAGGCAACTGGACCGGGCAAAATAATATACTAAAGAACTTAGATAAAATTTTGCCATTGGAAAACTTAAGGTTTTCACTAAATAAAACTCGTAAATAATTTTTGTTCATTCATAAAATAATGCAACAATCAATCATTGTGCTATTCATTTTAATAGATATAATGAATCTTAAAGGTAAGACACCTTGATTACTTATCCTTAAATCTCTTCCAGGCGCATCGCTCAGTCACACAGACACAGCAGAACAAACCCCTGGTTCATGCAGCAAAGAATGGCCACCGAGACACTGTTATCTACCTTCTCGGCTGCCAGACAGGCAGAGACGATAGGAACTCCATAGAAATTGATGAAGGAGCATAGAACAACTGGTACCTGGGTCTAGACACGCCTTAATAGCTGCAGCGCAGAACGGTCATTTGGATATTGTCGAATATCTGCTGGATACTGCTGAATTAATTGTGAGTATGATCTTTGAATCTAAGAAGGATATAATCTTTGAATATAAGGAGAAGCGGCGATAGCCTAGTAGAAGCGGAGATAGCCTAGTTGGGTGTGGAACGGACTGCCAAGACGAATGTGCGCATGTTCAAATCCCAAGGGCACACACCTCTGACTTTTCTAAAATCATGTGTGTATTCTTTGTGAATTTATCGTTCGCTTTAACGGTGAAGGAAAACATCATGAGGAAACCTGCACATCTGAGAAGTTCTCTATAGGAATTTCGAAGGTGTGTGAAGTCTGCCAACCCGCACTAGGCCAGCGTGGTGGACTAAGGCCTAATCCCTCTCAGTAGTAGAGGGCCCGTGCTCAGCAGTGGGCAAGTATATAATACAGGGCTGATATAATTATTATTATATTATTATGATCTTTGAATACAATTTACTATCTAGCAAATGTTTATTTTACACTCTGTTCAAAATTGATAAAGAAAATCCGATCTGTTGTAATTTTATAAATTTATTAGGTTATATATATCAATAATAACTCATTAGGCTCGGACTTTAGATTTGTGCCTTTTGATAACAGATAAAACGTGAATTAAAATCGTAATGAAGGTAATTGGCAAAGCAGACTTTCGTAAATATCTAAATCACCTAAACTGAAGATGGAGCAGTTTCTTTTCGTCAGTCTTCTATACTTATACACTATACTTATTAGGTCTAGTTTGCAACTATAATTTTTATATTTTATTCCAGCCGACGGCATATGCCCAGTAACAGAGAGACAGCACTCACAGCTGCATGCTCTACTGGTAACGCAGCCATCGCCAATGCTCTCCTTATCCGAGGAGCTACTCCTTACTCTCTAAACGCGAGACAGATGTCCCCCCTAGCGCTTGCAGCCAAGAACGGAAGGACAGCATTAGTGTTGAGACTCCTGGATTCCGGAGCAGACGTGATGGGATCCAATGGGAAGAGTCCGTTGATACTGGCTGCAGCGGAGGGACATTCGGATGTCGTTGAGATGCTTTTGGATCATGGTGAGTTTTTCATTCTTCATATTTTGGTTTATTTCTATTGGAGTGGGAATATGTTTGATGCAACATAGTGTTTAAAGCATATTTCAGAAATTATTTAACTTACCTTTTATATCCTGCCGTATACCTAGCGTCAAATCTCAGAGATTCTACTGGATTCTGCTTCTTTAGCAAAATTGAAAATTAACTATGTCCCTTGATACAATAAAACATTTGGTATCGCATTGTAACTAGTTCCTTTTTGGTATAGGTGCTGATCCAGACGCAGTGGATAGTGACGGTCTATCACCACTGGGCTGGGCGTGCCTTCGCTCCAGGGTACCCACTGTGATAACACTGCTCGACAAAGGAGCTACTATTGGTAAGTTAGTTTACGCATTCATTTCACACGTTTTTTCACGTATTTTACGTATTAGTAACTTAATTAGTGCTCAGATTTTATCAGTATAACATTTAATAAAAGCTTCTAAATACGTATGAGGCCGTAACAAAGATATCTTTCTACAACCATTAATGCTAATAAAAACTATAATAAATGTATGGAGATTGACATGTCCCATCGATAAGTCTATTGCTAAGATTCATATTATTAGCGTTAACTAATGTAAAAAAAATTCAGATATTATTGTCGTAACCATCTTGATCCAAAGAAACCAAAATGTATATTCCTATAAAAGTTTTGAAACTTATTTTTTTTTGTCACCGCATATGTGTAAATAAGTAGAATTAGACATATATAGATGTCTCTATTCCCGAAATATCAAAAGCCATTTTACAAATTCCAAACTCTTACAGACTTACCAGACGGCAGCGGCAGGACACCGCTCGGCCTCGCGTGTGGAGGATCATCAGATCTGGTAGAGATACTGCTGGAGCGAGGAGCGTCACTAGAGGGTCGACCATAGCGGCCTCAGACCTCTGGACAGGGCGATTGGACAGAGGAACATACAGGTCGTCAACTGCTTCCTGAGGAAAGGCGCCAAGCTAGGACCAACTACGTGCTCATCTCCAGGCTAATCCTGCTAAACAAGCTTCTAGAAGACGGCAACATGCTATACCGCAAGAACCGCCCCTCGGAGGCCGCCCATCGCTACCAGTACGCCCTGAAGAAGATCAACCCGCTGATCAGCGACGAGGGCGTCACGGCTCCCACCACTCAGCCCGTTCCACATGAACATGTCTCTGCTTTCGTGCAGCTAAAGACTAATCTACTGCTGAATCTGTCTAGATGCAAGAGGAAATTAAATGTAAGTTCATCATATTTTTATTCACTATTCACTGGGATATAGCTGCTTAAGTACAAAAGGCACAGAAGCCTAAACTAGACTACAGATGGGGCCAATTTTTATGTCCATCTTTAAATTAAATTAAACTCATTGTTACATAAAATTTAAAAAGTACGTACAAATGAGGTGATTGCTAGCAACGATAATAATTAATTAATAATTTTCTTTGATGACTTCCAGGAACCATCCGAAGCTCTAGATCTTGCCGCGGGCTTCAGTTCTCCGCCCAAACGCCTTCGAATGCGCTTACGCTATGTCCCGAGCGATACTTGCTCTCAACAAGCCCTCAGAAGCTCTCCCGCACGCTAGAAGAGCTCTACTACTAGCGCCATCTAACGATCTTTCCGCAGTCAGGACTTTGAAGGCACTTCAACAGGAAATACTGACGAGGATCAACACAGGCTCTCACAGCCTCAACGGCGACACTAGGTCTATGAGAAATTTCGATACAATCAGCCTGAATATGCCTTAATGTGATAAACTATCGATATTTTATCGACTCTATAAAAAATATAGCAATACTTATAAAAAGTTTGTTGATTCATAATCAATCTCAAATGTTTTGATATTGTGGTAAATGTAATTATACTCAATCAAATGGATAATTTGGTAGTGTTATGATTGCTTGTTTGGTGTCGAATGAAACGATATATTTTGGTACATTTAACTTTTGTATGGTTATTGTATTATCTGTATAAACGAGAAAAATAAATTATGATTAAGAAGTAATCATACTTGCTGAACAAATCGATAGTCGATTAAAATCGATATCTACGTATTTTAATCGATAAATGCATTTTAATCTAAGAGGATTTTTATTCGCTTAAAATATTTTTACTTATTTTCAATAATCGTTCCATTTTCCTGTAGATATAAAGAGTATGTATTGAATGAGTTTGTACGAGAATAAATGAGTTTTTACAATGTAAATATGTAATCCTTACATATAAAATATATGACAATGTACAGCGTCGTAATAAGAATAGATGTAAGACTCGAATATTGTAAACAGTATAAATTTTCGCTTGCCATTTTATAAATTTGTGAAATGCTTTAATTTTTTTTTTATTGTTATGAATTCAGCTTTTATTATGAAATGAAAATTATCAGCCAAGCTTAGATTTTACTTTTTATATTTCAAATTAGTGCCTATTATTGCAATTTAAAATAGATTACTGCAATTTTGTTATTTAAGAGATTTTGAGTTTAACTCATATGCCCCTTATCTTGCTTCGTTCTAATTTATTGAATTTTTTTTTTTTTTTGAAAAAATTGTACGTGGAATTTAATAGTTTGATTATTGTGAAGGTTTTAATGTTTGTTTGTTTGTGTTGTATGTATTTACAAATAAAATAAGTCCTTATGATTGTATGAATAGTGGATGTATTTATTAAATAATGATTTTAGTAACAAAATAAAAATACAATAGAAAAATTATGGCAGTGCAGAGGAAACACAATAGCATAGAAAAGATTTATTTCATTACAAAAGACAACCTTATGTCTTCCTATCTATGGATGGTATTTGTATAACAAAAAAAAATGCGAAACTCAAAGCTACGCGTGGATTTTTTACTGTTAAACTAATATTAGTCCAATGTTAAAGTACATATGGTTCGATACTTATTGACTCTTCCGCAACTTGTCCTAATCGTCTGCACTGACCATTATAAAAATTTCTTTCTGTTCCAAAACTTGTCTCAGCAAAATATATTTTCAAGACTGACATTGGTGACATTGCAATTGAAATTATGTTTAATTTTATACAAATAAGGTGTTATTTTAAGTACATAGTTACTGTGACAGTACATATTATGTTAATTAAACTTTTTTTCATATTGCTTCAAAATATTTTTTTATTTTCCATCCTAGTGCATTTATTAATTTATAAGTAATAATTCAAGATAATTTTTTATATAAGCTGAAACACCCAAATTAGATTTCGGTGTAAAAGATCATATAAAAATACAAAAACAATAATAACAATGAAACCCTACGCGGAATTGATAGATCAAGCACACCGCCTGCGCCGCCGCAGGAACGAGCGGGACATGTGCGGGGGCGCGGGGAGGGGAAGGTGTGCTTTAAACAGTCGGTTGTAGTAGTAGGTATCAGGGAGCGACTGGCATTCGCCGAATTTTTATTAATACATAAGGTAACCAACTTGACGAAATTTTAATATGTTTTTGTGATAAAATATAAGAATTGTTAAAAAAATTGTGCAATGGATTGGACTACTGATTCTCGACAAACTAATTTCACTCTTGTAATATCCTAAAAACAATGTTGTATAAGTGTATCATTAATTATGTCTATTAGAGCAGCGAAATAGTGTTAACAACTGATATTCAACTGTTATTAAAGCTACACTACACACCCCGGTGTGTTTCCTAGAACAGCGGTACCGTCATAAAGCGGCAGTAATACAGCGGTGAATGACGTCACTAGAACGTTGTAACAAACGTAAGCTAGATTACAAAAAAGCGGCAAAGTAGCTGCAATGATGTGTGCGCGCGCATATGCGGCGATTGTCTCAAGTTTTCATTTGGCGCGCAGCAGAGTGTGACATCTCAAGTCTCAACGATGGATACTTGAGTGAATAGTCACGAGCATGTGTAAATTCATTTCATCATTATTCAGGTGTATTCGTTACTCATCATTTACAGTTATAATACATTCGTTGACGAATTATTCACCAATATTCTAATTTATGCATAAAGTCGCATGACAAATGTCCTTTGTCACGCACGAACATGCCGCGCGTAATCAATTCGAGCCTTTTGTTAAATGAGATAAAAGATATAATTTCAAAGTCTATTTTATGCAACTCTATTTTGTTCCGATTAGGTTGTTACATAATTATCAGGTTATGTCAAAACTAATAATCTACTTGAGTTCAGTACTTTTGGTCCGATCTTGTATATTATAAAGAGCCAAAAAGTTAGGTTAGCTATAAAGTCATAGCGCTACGGATTCAGCCCGGTTGTCGCCCGATGTTTCCATCTCTCCGGATGGCTCAACGCTGGGTCGTGAACCCAACGTAACCTCTCAGTCGCCCCCCTCTCCCGGCGCGACCAAAAAAACCACCTCCTTACATTTTTTGTGAGCTAAATTACTTTTGTACTATTTAAACTTTCTATAATTAAATATTTAACTTTTAGTACTTCTAAGACGCCATTATAATATAGCTCACTTTAGTTGTTTTTGGTACCCAACATCATTCTTATACAAAAAATAGATAAGATGAAACAAAACAATGTTCCGGTATAAAATATTTTATTTTTTTAATATAATTTTTTTTCACGAATATCGTGGAGCCCAACTGTTAAAAAATATTTATTATAAATTCCGTATTAGAAATTCTTATAACATCATTATTTTTGTACGTGATAATTTCACAAAAATATATACCTATTTATGGTTATTTCACAAGTTAAAGTACATTGAACCTGTACAAAATATTTTTGAATATCGAATTCAGGCTGTGGGTGTAGTAGTTTTTGTAGCAATGGTAGGATTGGGAGAAGCGGTAGTGGTAGTATTCAAATGAGCCAGCGCAATTTGAGTATGCAACCAAAACGGGTTACTTCTCCAAACACCATCGTTGGCATATGGTCGCGAAAGGTTATTTTGCGCTGGCAACCTCAAATAAACTGGAACAAGTACCAACGGCTTTTTAGGCACCGGCTTCACATCAATGATCTGGACTTTTGGTTCATTCTTGGACTTTAAAATTCCATAATCGTAGATTGGCTTTTGACAATTTTGTAGTGTTTTTGAGATGCATGATTGCCTTGTGTTGAGACCGGCCAGAAAACGTGGTGGAAGTGGTTCAAAATTCGGTCGAGTTTCACCTTTGTTATGTTCTGCTCATGTACTGGGATGGAGTGCGTCATCTCTGTGAAGACTTTAGCGCACTGCGGCGTGTCCTTCCTTCTTGATACTGGGCATGTGTGAAAAAAAAAAATACATAGTGAAGTGTGTTTGGGAATAAGGATATCTATCGCACGGATGCAGTTTGACAACAAATTGTGAATCATCTCAACACCACTTACAAATCAAACATAACTATTGCGTTTCTAATAACGATTCGTTGACAACTTCAATAGACATTTTGGATACCATTTACTAATCTACCAATAGGAAAAAAACTCACCATAATCATAGCGTCAAGGAGATTCAACAGTTTCTTAGGCGAGTTGCAATAGTCCCTGTATAGAGGTATGTTGGTAAAGGCGCCGAGGTAGACATCAGTCCATGGCTTCCACTCGTCGAAGCCGTTGCTGAACTTGCGGATGCGGTCTTTCATCTGGAAGTGGTCCATGAAGCCGTACCTGCTGAGGACGCCCATCTTGCCCATAAGACATCCTGTGGGTGGGGTTTGGTCTATGCACTGAAAAAAATAATCTAATTTAAAGTATTAATCTTCTTATCTATATCTATACTATTATATAAAGCTGAAGAGTTTGTTTGTTTGAACGCGCTAATCTCAGGAACTGCCGGTTCGAATTGAAAAATTTTGTTGGATAAAGCACATTTATCGAGGATGGCTATAGGCTAGTTATGTATACTTATAATTCCGAATTTTGACAAAATGTTTGTTAGAAGTAAACGTAGAAACCGGTGAATCGATTTGAATGAAATTTGGTGCACTAATGTTCCGGATTAAGGCACCGGTATTTTTCTCCCATAGGAAATATCCGATTTTTATAACAGATGGCGCTAACTGCTAACATATGGCTCTATGGATCGCTTCAGTTATTTAGGTACTTTTATAGCGGAAATTACTTCATGCGGGCGGACCCGAAAACAACACCAAATTATTCATATTAAATAAAAAACAACATACAAAGTAAAAAAAAAACGTAAAAAGAAAGAAAATCTCTTACCGAGTATTTAGCCAGCGCGAAAGTCTTCTTCCTATTGACGACC
>NW_023595057.1:0-9208 GCF_014839805.1 Manduca sexta | reverse complement strand
TTAAATCACTCGTCATCCATCTTGTATGTAT
Source organism: Manduca sexta (assembly GCF_014839805.1). Lineage (NCBI taxonomy): Eukaryota > Metazoa > Arthropoda > Insecta > Lepidoptera > Sphingidae > Manduca > Manduca sexta. The sequence goes on along the minus strand of NW_023595057.1, from coordinate 9,177 downwards.
TTTTCCTAATTAAACCAAAGAGAATTACCATAGCCAACATCATCATAACGTAGACAGCAAACGCGGTAAGTACAAAATCACCATTTTAACAGAAATAAAATGTATAGGGTACTTCCTGTTGATATATAATCATAAAATTCGGAAAAAAGCAATATCTAACAGTACGTGTGAAAGAAAAAAAAATGTATTCCGTAAATATAATATACTTTAAACTATTGAATGGGTTTTCTTGTTCTTTGACAGAGTGTAATTGAGAGCAGAATATAGGCTTTGTTTCATGAAGTCGGATATAAGTAAAGTACTTATAATAAAACACACACATTAATTTAGAGATTCAAAATACTTTTACCTACTTGGCAGCTTTTAAGCGTGCAAACTTTGCTATAAGTTCATATCAGGAGAAATATATGAAGTATATTTTCGTTGTTTAGTGAAAAGTATAATTGTAAAATGTAGCTAGATATTGTAACTTTGACTTTTCGTATGACTAACACCTTAGCCCCGTGAGCATGAAGGCTGCAAAGTCTTCGAAACGTCGCGTCGGGAGAAAATTATAATATAAAAGTCGCGCTAAAATCCGTAAAATAGTTTTATTTTAACAGCTTAAAGAAAATTAATTTCATCGAAATCTCTTATTTTATTTTCCAAATTATGTTATAAAAATCGCGATAAAATCCGTAAAATAGTTTTATTTTAACAGCTTAAAGAAATTTAATGTCATCGAAATCTCTTATTTTATTTTCGTTTTCATAGTCTTGCGGTTACCCTCAATACGCTAAAATGAGATAATTCGGGTATAAAGGTTATATAAGTACGGATTACATGCATAGGTATCTATTGTTTACAAAACCATCAAGCCATTCGTTTGTCACTGGGACGCATTTTGCGACTGTTGTGTACGGAATTGCGCCATCTAGCGGCACCGCAGGTAGAAATATAAAGACTATAAAAACACAAGGTTTTAGTACGTCGTACGAGCTTTTTTTTTAACCGACTTCAAAAAAGGAGGTTGTCAATTCGACTGTATGTTTTTTTTGTGTGATACCCTCAGAACTTTTGATTGGGTGAAGGGATTTCAATGATTCTTTTTTTATTTGAAAGCTGGTGCTTCTCGTGTGGTCTCATATAAATTTCATTGTTGTTGTACATTTAACTTCGGAGATACATCGGAAAACTATTAAAATGGTGTCGTCAACTAGTAGAAGACCCAGAGAAAATAAGGGGATATTGCAGTGGCGCAAAGGGGCCGTGGGAAGATTCTAATATAGTCTAAAAAAGACAAAAAAACACGCCATTTATGTACTCTTAAGGAAATTAAAAATGAAATTCGTTTAGTTTTAATTTTTTTTGTTATAATTAATAGGTACTGTAATCATTTTTATCACGTGTGCGAAAATTAACGTATTTCAGTAAGGCCTAATTTCAACATGCTCTGTTAGTTACTTTAACGGCTTATTAAATAATTTAACTGACTGTTAAGGTTTTTAAGTGTCCCACCATGCCCTAACAGATGATTATCTTCCCTAATCAGGCATTAAATTTAATTACCGCTTTAGCGTTCCGTTAAAGTCATAACAGATGATTATAAACGTCAGAATGGCCACAATTACAGAATTTACAGAATTATTTTCGAAGTCATCTTCGAAGAGATAGATGTTGTTGGGGACTGTATTAAAACTTCCACGGATTTGTTCACTGGTTTATTTTCGAATCTGCTTATCTCGTACCAATTTTCTTATTCTGCCTCGAACTACAAACTACGCATACAATATCCCGACTTACATACTAGTTTAGGAGGCACTATAACGCACGGGTGTGCCTCCTACGCACTTTTCGGTCATTGGCCCGCCGTTTTTCCCTCGTTGGCGCGTCCGTCGCTCTGATTGGCCGTAGGGTTCTGGTGGGCGGGGCGTCGTTCCATGATGCGCCGGCGCCGGGTCCCTCGTCGAGCGCGCGCAGTGCGCGCCTCAGTCGCGCGGCGACCGCCGTCCCGCGACGTTGCTCCTCTGGATGCGGCGTTGACGGGTCGCTCGCTGAGCGTGCGGCGCGCGGGCCTCAGTCCCGCTGCGTCCGCCGTCCCGTAACGTCGCTCCCAGGCAGCGTCGTCGACGGGCCTCAGTGTCACGGCGGCCGCGAAGTCGTCGTGTCGCTAACATCCTCCCCGGCGTAGCTCGCGCAGCCTCCTCCTCCGGGTGCAGCACGACGATCTTCGTCACCGGGCGTCGAAATACGCCGCTCTTTGTCTTGACTTCAGCGACTCGTATGGCTCCGTCGGGTCCTCGAACGTGCGCTGGACGATCCCCAGCGGCCACACGTTCCTCGGCAGCTGTTGGTCGGCGATGGCGACCACGTCGTTCACGCGCAGCGGACGAACTCTTCTTGTTGACTCGCCGCGGGGTACCAGGGTCGGTAGGTACTCCGCTATCCACCGGCGCCAGAAGTTGTCCGCCAACGCTTGCGCCGCTCGCCATGCCCGTCGATCGACGTCTTCACAGGGTCCGATTGTGGGAAGGCCCGATGATGAGCCCAACAAAAGTGATTGGGCGTGAGCGCCTCCGGGTCCCTCGGGTCGACGCTCACGTGGGTCAGTGGTCTTGAGTTGACTGAATGTTCGGCTTCAGCCAACAACGTCCGTAGGGTTTCTTCGGACGGCGCCTTTTCCTTTAGGGTGACGGTTAGTGCGGTTTTGACTGATCGCACCAACCGTTCCCACGCACCTCCCTGGTTGGGTGCGCCCGGAGGGATGAAGCGCCACTCCATCCGATGCAGCAGCCCGACGTTGCGTAGCTCGGGTTGCCACTCCTTGTAGGCCGCTCGTAGCTCTTCATCCGCTCCCTGAAGTTTGTGGCGTTGTCGGAATACATTATTTTCGGCCATCCTCTTCTTGCTGCCATCCTGCGCAACGCCATGATGGCCGAATCCGTTGACAGGGATGCGGCGAGCTCCAGATGTATGGCGCGTGTCGTTAGACAGGTGAACAGCGCGCCCCAACGCTTCTCTCGCCGGCGTCCGATCTTCACTATCATCGGCCCGAAGTAGTCCACTCCGCAGTTGGAGAAGGGCCGATGATACGGGTCCAAGCGGGCACGGGGTAGATCTCCCGTGGCCGGTGGCTGCGGCTTCGTGCGTCGCATCTACACAGTGCGCAGTCTCGTTCCACGGTGCGCACGGTGGGCCTCAGGTGTATTATCCAATATTTTTGCCGCAGGTCGTTGGTCACGCGCTCCCTATTTGCGTGACCTGCGGCACAGTGTTCTTGCAGCACGATGAGCTTCGTGACGGGGTGTCGGCCGTCCAAGATGACCGGTCGTTTGGCGTCATCCGGGACTGTGGCTGCTCCGATGCGTCCCCGGACTCGCAGCACGCCATCTTCTAACACCGGGTCCAGCTTGAATAGCCGACTCGTCCTTTGTACCGGCTGGGAAGACTTCAATCGTTGCAGCTCTTCCCCGAAGCTCTCCCTTTGCGCCTGTTGCATTAATAACAGCTCCGCCCGCTTCAGGTGTCCCACTTCCAGGTGTGGTGTCTTGCGTCGCGCGATGTCCGCGAACGCCAAGACTCTCGCCGTGGCTCGCACCAATGTTTCATACTTGGAGAAGCGGGTCGGGTCGGGCAGCCAGCGTTCCTTTTCCGGGCTCTCTGTGATGTGCAGGACCTCTGCTTCGTCGTCCTGACTTCCGTCTCTCGTGGGCCATGATTGTTCGGGCTCGAGGAGGAAATCAGGTCCCCGGAACCACCGGCTGTCTTCACTCACGGCGTCGCCCGAAGTCGAGTGGCTTCATCGGCGACGTTGTGCGTCGTGGGTAGCCATCGCCACTCACTTTTGTCGGTGAGCTCGGCGATCTCCCGCAGACGATGCGCGACGAAGGGTGTGTACCGTCGCTCGTCGTTCCGGATCCAGTGGATGACTGTTGTGGAGTCAGTCCAATATATAGTTCTCTCCGCCACGATGCGATGCTCCTTCTTCACTGCGTCAGCGAGGCGCGCCCTGATTACCGCCGCTTGCAGCTCGAGGCGGGGTATCGTTTGCGTCCGTCGCGGTGCCACCTTCGCCTTGGCGGCCACCAAAGAGAGTGTAACGTTCTCTTGGCCGACCATCCGCCAATACGCCACCGCTGCGTAGGCCTGCTCGCTGGCGTCGCACATAACGTGGAGCTCGATGCGTCGCTCGTGGCTCGTCGGTCCATAATGTCGGGGAATGCGCAACTGGCCGATCGCCGACAGTTGCGACAACCACGTCGCGAACAGCTTGCCGTCTTCCTCTGGCACCCGTTCGTCCCACGACATCTTTAAGCGCCATAAGTTCTGAAGGATGATCTTGGCGCGAATGGTGTACACGCTGAGAAGTCCCAGTGGATCGTAGATCGACATGACTGTACTGAGGGCTTCTCTCTTGGTGGGCGTGCGCACTTGCGTTTTACTTCTTTCGGGACTCGGCTCATTGCTGTGTTGAATCCCAGCTCGTCTCGCTCCGGGTCCCACCGCAGTCCCAATATCTTGCTGTGTTGATGTTCTCCCCAGTTGCGTGGGCTGATTCGAGCGCAACTCTGGGGCACGTCGCGAAGCACACTCGTCGTTCGAGTTCCAACCGCGCAGAGTGAATCCCGCCGCCGCGTGCACCGTCTTCATTTCCTCTATGGCTTCGTGCGCTTCTCCGGGTGTATCGTAGCTGGCCACCAAGTCGTCCATATAGTGATATTTGGTGATGGCCTCCGCTGCTCTGGGATACAGCTGCGCATGCACGTTGGCGTTGTGATTCCTTACGAAGTGCGCCATGAATGGTGAACTCGCTGCACCGAAGATCATGCTGGTCATCTTAAATCGCTGCGGCGGGTTGGTTCGGTCGTTACCGCGCCACAGAAATTGCTGCGCTGACTGATCTTCGGCACGGATCTTGATTCGCAGGAACATTTCTTGTATGTCCGCTGTGACTGCTACAGCGCTCTCCCGGAACCGAAACATTATTCCGGGCAGAGACATCAACATGTCAGGGCCTTCCAGTAAGTGGTCGTTCAGACTCACCCCGTGACTTGTCGCCGCTGCGTCGAACACCAACCTCTGCTTGCCAGGCTTGTTCGGGTTCTGCACCGCGAAGTGAGGGAGGTACCAACAGACGGGGCTCGATGATTCTGACCCGTCGCACCTCACTGCGTATCCTTTTTCTATAAGGTTATTCACCTGTGCAGTATATTCGCGGGCAAATTCAGGCGAGGCGTCCATCTTGTGCTCGATTTGTCGCAGGCGTCGAAGTGCCGCGTTGTAGCTCGGCGGCATGGCGGTGTTGTCTTGTCGCCACGGCAAGCCGACTTCGTACCCGCAGTCTATCTTCCTTATAGACGTCTTCAATGTGGCGATGGCTCGTCGATCTGCGTCACTCACTCTCGGTTCTGGTGTGACGCCGAGCGCTTCTATTTTGAAGTGATCTTCCACGAGGTTATGCAGTCCGTCGTGCTCCCGCTCGTATATATGAAGCACGTTTCTTCTTTGTTATGACGCTACGTGGTAACGTACCGTGCACCACCCAGCCGAGTAGCGTCCTTGATGCAGCCGGTTCGTTGCGGCCGCCAACTCGCAGTTCTCGCGACACAATGTGCTCCCAATGATCCGCGCCCAATAAGATGCCTGGGCGCGCTCGTTCATAGCACAATTCTTCCGGCAGGTCCCTTAAATGCTTCAACTTCATAAGCACTGCCGGAATGGTCTGTTGGTGCAGTTTCAGGTGCTTTATTGTTCTTGCTCGTATTGAGTGTGGCTCGTCTTCTGTCACACCTCTAATTCGCACCGTCACCAACTTGCTGGCTTTTTTCCTTTTGAGCCATGTTAACGCCGCTTAGGTGCAGTGCTTGTGTAGGGCCGTCTGCACCTATCTTCTCGGCGAGATCTTCATCCATCAATGTCACCGTGGCACCTTCGTCGAGGAGAGCGTGCGTTCTCACCTCCCCCCGTGGACCGGCGACTACGACCGGGCACATCTTCAGAAGCACGGTGCGTGCGCCGACGTTCGTTTTCGGCGTCACTGACAATACTTGTTCCTTGTCACGTACCTCTGTGTTTTCCGGTTTCTTTTCCGCTTGATGCAGCGATGAGTGATGCGGACGACGACACTGTTCCACACCGCACAGCTTGGCTTTGCATGTTATGCGCCGATGAGTACTGTTCGCACACTTAAAACACAGCTTCTTTTCTTTGATCAGGTTCCATCGCTGTTCGACGCTAAGTGCTTTGTACTTAGGGCACTGCGTTAACACATGCGCCTCGCTGCATGCCGGACACTCTTGTTTTTCTTCTTGTTCAAGTGTGTATACGTTGCTCGCCTTTCTCTTGATCGCGATGGCCGGTCTGAGTTCTCTTTTCGCCGCGCTGCTCGTTCCCGCAGACGGAGCGTACGTATATTTCAACGCTCTGTCCGCTTCTCGCATAAGGAAGCGAGACAATACGACGATCTCTGGGTCAGCCGTTCCTTCATTTTCATAGGCGTAATCACACCATCGTGATCGTATGTGCGGGCTCAACTTTTCTAACACTTCACGAGTCAAAAGTGGATTATAGAGGTACTCACGGCGATCCATACCCGCAACACACATATAACATTTTGAATCTTGATCGCGAAGTTGTTGAGTTCCGTCGCCGTTGAGCCGGGCTTGGACGTCTTTCTTAACTCGTCCAAGGCACGATCAATAATCACTTCTGGCCGTCCGAAGCACTGTTCCAATGTCTTCATAATAGTGCTCGGGTCTGTGGCCGTATGCAAAAGTGCGGCCACGACATCACGCGCCTCTCCTTTCAGCGCGCTTCTTAGTCGCTGAATGTTCTCAGCGGCAGACACGTTGTACAATTTCGTAGTGTCTTGCATGGCGGCTTTAAAAGGAAGCCACTCGTTCACTGCGCCGGAAAATGTTGGTAAATCTACTTGTCTCACCCGAGGTCTCGCCATTCTTTCGAGTGCGACTGCCAATTTCTCCATGTCGCTCGGGGCTCTCGGAGGCGTCGGTGATCTCGCTCGTGGTAGGTCGAAGCGCAGCGTTCTCGGCTCCTCCCTTGACTCACCGGTCTCTCCTCGAGAGCTAAGTGGATTCTTCCTTAGCCATTCATTGACATCTACTTCGGGTTGTTCGCCTTGCACGCTTTCTGCGTCGTCTTGAATGGCGGACACGTCCAAAGCGAGTTTCTTCTTTACAAGCTCGGCCTCCAATTCGAGCTCTTTTCTCTTGATAGCTGCCATCTTTTCTGCAGCCTCCAGTTCGGCCAAACGCAACCTTGTTGTTACGCTGGCGGTAGATCGAACGGACTGTGCGGGCGATCTTACACGTGGCTGATCCTTTGCCGTCACCTTTGTCACCGTTTCCGACATAATGCGCGCCGTAGACGTCGAAGGCGTACACATTATTCCACTGACGTGGCTTGCTCGGTCTGAGGTGAGGCAGGCGGCTCTTGTGATATGCGCCTTAGTCTCTCTAGACTTATTTGTCTTTCCTCCCGACGGCGGTCAGACTCTTGCCGTTCACGGGATCGCCTCTGTTCCTCTACGTCGGCTGCGTCGCCCTGGCTTCTCGTCACCACCATCGCGTTCGGTAGACAGCGGTGTTGACGTAACCGTATCGCAGAGCGTGCGATAAAGACAAACTAGGCTCACACTACACTTCACAGAGCTCACTCACTCCAGTCACGTTATGCACAATCACTGCACTTTCGCTCAGTGCCCCGGGCACGAGATTCGCGCTGCGCACAATATCGCTGTGCACAAAGATTCGCGACGGTAACACGCGTACGCTAGGCACGTTCGGTTTGCCTTCCTACTATTCGCGAACGCGAGTCAACCACAAACAAATCCGGCTCGAAGGACCAGGAAATGTTGGGGACTGTATTAAAACTTCCACGGATTTGTTCACTGGTTTATTTCGAATCTGCTTATCTCGTACCAATTTTCTTATTCTGCCTCGAACTACAAACTACGCATACAATATCCCGACTTACATACTAGTTTAGGAGGCACTACAACGCACGGGTGTGCCTCCTACGCACTTTTCGGTCATTGGCCCGCCGTTTTTCCCTCGTTGGCGCGTCCGTCGCTCTGATTGGCCGTAGGGTTCTGGTGGGCGGGGCGTCGTTCCATGATGCGCCGGCGCCGGGTCCCTCGTCGAGCGCGCGCAGTGCGCGCCTCAGTCGCGCGGCGACCGCCGTCCCGCGACGTTGCTCCTCTGGATGCGGCGTTGACGGGTCGCTCGCTGAGCGTGCGGCGCGCGGGCCTCAGTCCCGCTGCGTCCGCCGTCCCGTAACGTCGCTCCTTAGGCAGCGTCGTCGACGGGCCTCAGTGTCACGGCGGCCGCGAAGTCGTCGTGTCGCTAACAGATGTTTTGCAAAATATTGATTAATTGGATACCATATTACGTCGTCCTAGGATTTTTAAAACACGTAGAAACTATTTTGATGAATAAGATGACATCGATTTTAGCACAAGGTTTCGATTGTCAAAAGAATCTGTTTTGACTATTTTAGAAATCAGGACTAGAAATCAATTGAACGTTTATTTGGAGTACATACATTATCACCGATAGTCAATAAATTCAAAATAAAAGGAAACACACAATAACACTCAATCAAAACAAAACGTAGTTATCTTAAAACATTTGTCTGTTTTTGACATGGAATTATAAACCAACTAAATTAAAAACACACAGATCACATTTTGTTTCTGCATAGTGAACGTCTCTTTAGTAGTACATGTAAATCATAATATGCTCCTATGGAAAGTTGAACACATGGTCCGAAATAATAATACAACCGACAGTAACAATTTATTTTGGTCGTATTAAATTAGAGGAATGGTTTGCAAAACATTCCTAATGGTTGATTTAGTAATGGGCTCTTAGATTTCCTTCATGGGACGTTCGATATTGTAACACTCGTGTAAATTTAATGCCCGATTACTTAACGCTGTTTAATTAAGTAATTAAGAATTGGACCTAAGTCAGTGTTTTAATAATTACTAAAAAACTATTTTAATTTAAAAAAAAATGTAAATATTTGTTGAATTTGAAATAAAAACATATTACATAAACATCGATTTTATTAGTTTTATACACTAGATTGTAATATAATGCTAAGAACTCTACTTACAACGAAAGATGAAAAGGGTGATAGATATGCCATACAGTCCATATAACGAAGTACATAATT
>NW_023595056.1:0-9210 GCF_014839805.1 Manduca sexta | reverse complement strand
TATGCCTGTAATAACAACTAAAAGAAATGATCGGGGTACCCTGATTGGACCGTAGAGCCTGTCTACGGTTAGTACTATAAACAGATCCTCACATACACTAAGCGAAACCCGAAAAGGCCGGCAGCATCGGTGCCTTAATGCTTGCCGTTGATGCTGAGGTTGTCCTTCGGTGTGCATGGGCTTCTAAGACTTTCAAGTTCAGAGATAGTGGTAAAGAAAGCACTTTCTCCGCGAAAAAAAAATGGTGCATATGATAATCAATAAATAACTATCCTCATAGCACTACTCGTACAAAAATAGTTTTATTACTAATATACTTATTAGTTGAATAAAATCGGAGCAAAAACTTCTTGAGCCTCTGAGACGGGTGCCGATTCCTAATCAGGTTACGGTTTTGACTCCGCGGCAAGTTGCATTCATTAATTCTTAGGCTCCGGAGTCAGGTTTAGTTTCAGATTTTGCTTCATGCTCAGGTGCGGGCTCGGGTTCAGGTTCAGGTTCCGATACAGAATCTGATTCTGGCCAGGTTTCGTTTCTGATTCCGTTCAGGCTCGGGCTGGGTTCAGGCTCGGGTTCAGGCCTCGGGTTCAGCTCGGGTTCTGGTTCAGGTTCCGGTTCAGGCTCTGGCTCGGGTTCAGGCTCAGGTTCTGGCTCAGGCTCGGGTTCTGGCTCAGGCACGGGTTCTGGCCTGGCGCTCGGGTTCTGGCTCAGGCTCCTCAGGCTCAGGCTCAGCCTCAGGCTCAGTTCCGGTTCAGGCTCTGGTTCTGGCTCGGTTCTGGCTCAGGCTCTGGCTCAGCTCAGGTTCCGGTTCCGGTTCAGGCCTGTGTTCCGGTTCAGGCCTCAGTTCTGGCTCGGGTTCAGGCCTGAGCCTGTGGCTCAGGTTCCGGCAGGCTCTGGTTCTGGCTCGGGTTCTGCCTCAGGCTCTGGCTCAGGCTCAGGTTCAGTTCCGGTTCCGGTTCCGGTTCAGGTTCAGGTTCAGGTTCAGGTTCAGGTTCAGGTTCAGGCTCAGGGTTCCGGTTCCGGTTCAGGTTCAGGTTCAGGTTCAGGTTCAGGTTCAGGTTCAGGTTCCGTGTTCAGGTTCAGGTTCAGGTTCAGGTTCAGGTTCTGTGGTTCAGTCTGAGTTCAGGTTCAGGTTCAGGTTCAGGTTCAGGTTCAGGCCCAGGTTCGCTCCGGGCCGGGTTCCCGGCTCCGCCTGCCTGAGGCTCAGGTTCGGTTCGGGTTCCGGTTCCGGGTTCAGGTTCAGGTTCAGGCTCAGGCCGGGTTCTGGTTCGGGCCCGCCAGGTCGGGTTCGGTTCCGGTTCAGGTTCAGGCTCAGGCTTCGGCTCCGGCCCGGTTCGGGCTCGGGCCTGTAGGTTCGGGTTCAGTTCAGGTTCAGGCTCAGGCTCGGGTTCTGGTTCCGGTTCGGTCTCCGGGTTCAGGCTCAGGCTCAGGTTCTGGTTCAGGCTCGGGCTTGGCCTAGGCTCGCTTCCGGTTCTGGTTTTGGTTCGGCTCAGGCTGAAGTTCTGGTTCAGGTCTATTGCCGGTCCACTTCCATTCAGTTTGGATCGATTATTTCATTGTCCAGTCGTGGTATTTGTTTTGGCCGAATAAAACCTAGAAAGTACAAACAAATTTTATAATACGACAAGAAAGAAATACATTATTATATTTTATTAAAACTTTTCCAGTTCATACAGGAATAAACAGATTAGTAAATCTTTTTTGGTAGTCCTATCTTATCATTAAATTAGGTGCCGATTTTCAGCATAATAAATCATTTGTGGGTAAATACAGGTATATGTCAGTATAGTGGTGTATAGGTGCCTCCACTTTAGAGGAACAAATGGTGACGTTCCTTTATGGAAGATGAATATTTCCAGTCAGGCCGATGTTGCGCCTAACCAGCCGCGGCCCCTTTGACGTTTCCTATTTATTATTATATATACTGCGCGTTTTGATTTTCTGCTACTTCAACTTAGATTTACTATCGCCATCTAACATCCATTGTTGTAGTTCCAGTGACGTTGACGAGATGGCGGTATATACTAATTGTGCCGCCACAGGTATAGACCCACTCAAATCAGTAACTATATTTGCTATAATAATAATATGATTTGTTAAAGAGGACAATATCAGAATAAACTTTTGAAAATTAATAATCATATAATTTGACAATATGAATCGGCAAAAGAATGCTGTAGATATATTTCTAAAGGTCTACAGACAGGACAGGGACAGTAAAAGAGTAAATGAGTCCGCTCAAACTGACATTAACTCCTACAAAGGTCTCATATCATTCTACGGTTTGCTATTTTTCCTATGAGTTAAACTTACGAAGGCACAAACTTCTCTCCTTCGCAATACATATTGCTTTCCTTCAAGGCCGTCAGTGGCTTCTTTCTGGAATTGTAGGTGTTTATAGGAAATGAAGATGTCTTCAACCATCCTGAACGTGATCAGTATGAGAACGATTAACAAGTAACCAACTTGCCATTTTGTAAATTTCTTACCAGCAGGGATCGCATTGTGGCTGCCAGTGATTGACACGAAGGAGGTGACCCTTAGTTGCGTGAGGATATCATTGTAGTCTCCAGAAAAAAAAGCATCGTCGCTGTCACCCTACAAACGAAAAATGTTGTTAATTGTAGACTAACAGCAGTTTTCAATGAACAATTCCAATCGCTTTTTTCGATCTATCGCTAAATTAACCTCTTAGAATAATGTTTATTTTACGTCCTTAACAATAATTCTTATGATTGTATATTATGATCAGATAAATTGGGATTGATTTTTCATGATTGAAGTAGGATTTCGTACAAATAGTTCATTTTGCGACGTATCATTAGCTATAATAACAAAAAAATAACATTTATGAAAATAATGTTGCAGCTGTAGTCATATCAACAGTTAATTAGTTGAATAATAAATTAAAATAACTATCAGTTGCATAAATTAACGCGTAGTGTTAACAAATCGATCTCGCCATATTTGCATCGTATTTTGACATTGGGTCTGAGTTTCATCGGCAAGGATTTCTCCCCAGGATGCCAAATTAGACCACAGCTTGGCGGGACTGGCTTATTCGAGGAGATAGACCCCAAGATTTGTAGATCTCCATAATTGCAGTGTGTGTGCTTAGAATATAGCAAAATATGACACGACTCTCGGTGTTGCTTTATTAGGATTAGTACATAGACTAACAACACGTGACGCATTAGTCTTTCGATCAATCACAAATATCAGAATTAAAACGACATTGGCTTTTGTTGGAGATATTCTGGGGGGCTGATCTACTTGACGCCTAATAGTATTGATAAAATGCTACAGAACGTACGTTGTTTTCTTATCAGTGATTAAACATCAATATCTCTACTTCAGTGTAAAAGTATTATCTATATTATGATAAATATGGTCAATATCAACTACGCCTGGTGTCCCAGAATTAAATGGACCACGCCCAAAAAGTAAACAACAGCAATTCCAAAAATTTTAATATAACCTATTCTTTCAACCATACATGGAATCAACCGCGTGGAACTGCGAACTCAACGAGGCGCAATCTGTGAATGATTTCAATGCGTCCCGGTAAAATTTTACAGAAAATCTTTTTTGTTACTTATCTAATACTAAATACATACATACTATCACCCCTCTATCCAATAGAAAGATAGGGATAGATAAATAGGGATAGGCGAAACTAACGAAACTACTGTATAAATATATATATATATATATATATATATATATAGTGTATACTATACTGAAATAAATGTATAGAATTGAATTGAATTGAAATTTGAATATCAATTCATTGCGTTTCCGCGTAGTTACCAAAATGATATATAAGAAAGTGCTCAAAAACAATCGTGTGTAAAAGAATAATTCTTTAACTATAAAGACATTACAAATTGATTATAATATATTTTTCTGTGAAATATCCTACATAACATCGATATTAAGAAATTACCGAAGCAACAGCGACCGCCAGTGCAAGGCGAAAAAAAAAAAAGAATCTTCCAAACCACCATTTGCACAATACTGAAACATGCACAATCTATTAAGAATAAAAAATAATTTTAGATAAAGAAAAGATAATGATGAAAAATCATAACTCAGGTATTCGACTTTTGATAAAAAATATTATTGATATAGTAGAATTTTACAAATATTTGTGTCGTTCACTTATATATAAGGTGGTGTATAATTTACTTTTGCTTTTACCAAGTTACTCTCCTTCAGTATAATTTGAATTAATCAGTGGTCAAGTAGTCTGTATTTAATTTAAAGTAGTAATATTACACTGTAGACATATTTACAGTGAAATTTTGAGAGTACAGTACGAATGGGTTATTAAAGGTCGTAGGGTAGGAATATCAGGGCCGGGGTGCTAGGTCAGGAAACCTCCTCGTGGTGCACCCTGGGCAACGGCGCGTCGATCGAGCTGGTCGGCGCGACGGCCAATATCCTGACAATGGAGTTGGATGGCGGTCGTCGCCCCTTGCGGCGGTCGTCCGATTCGGACGAGGTGGGCCCATCTCGGGCGGCTCCCGGTTCTGTCTGGGGGTGTCGACGGGCTCGGTGTGCGCTCATCCCGCCCCGAGCAGGCAGTGGGGGGACTCCCCTCCATTGTCGCCGTCGCAGATCGTAATCTGGGTGTGGAGGTCTGTGGATGTCTCGCGCTCCCACTGGACCGAGGGTCTTGGCTTAACCGCCCGGACCGCGAGGAAGAAAACCTCTATAAAATCACCCCGAATCCCAAGCGGCGGCGCACCGCGAGGGGATGCATGGCCGATGGGTAGTTCGGTCCCGAGTGCGACCCCGCCAGAGTACCGGCCGACACTCTGCGCGGGTTACGCTAGGCTTACCCAGGTACAGGGGCACTGCCTGGGCGGACCGTTATTTCCCCATACTCGTGGGAATAAGATGGAAACCCAAAAAAAATAATAAAAAGGAGTGCACTGTCGAGGTAGAGTTGCTCTCCGACCGCGACATTACGTTGGCGACTGGGCACACTGCCTCCACCTCGACTGCCGAGATGTGCGGTGGTAGTGGCTCTGAAGGCGGTGGCCGCTAGGAGGCGCGCGCCGGCCCGGATCCTGAGCGAGTCCGAGCCGAGCAGTGACTCTTCGCGGCTACCTAGGCGAATGGCGCGGCAACCCCGTAAGCCGGCCTCAAAAAGGCCGCGGGGAGTCCGCACGAGTGGCAGTGGCAGCGCAACGGACCCAGTATTGCGCGCCGCTGCCAAAAAATTGTGTGGGGCCTCAGCCTCGGATACGGAGGAGGATGACTCCGTGGCCGGGATTAGGGAGGCTTACCAGTCGGCCCTGAGGGAGGAACGTGTGGCCGAAGCCGCCCGCGCAGTGGAGGAGGAGACAGCGCTCCAGGAAGTGAGGATCGTGGCGCCCTGCCCGAAAATTGCGGCGCCAAAGTCGGCAAAGGTTCCCACAAAGAACCCCTCCTCCTTTGAGGTGGCGGAGAACATCCGTCACGTCTCAAAAGCGTCCCGGAACCTCAAAGGGACGTTTGTGAAGGCTCTCAGGAGGATGCCGCCGCTGCAGGAGCGCGCGGAAGAGCCCTCCTCCGCGGAAACCGCGAGACTGGAGGCCATAATAGCCTCCCTCGAGCGGAAGGTGACGGCACTGGAGGCTGCCTTGGCTACCCAGAACAAAATCCTCGAGGATTTTGTGGCCGGCGACCGCTCCAGGAGCCGAAGGCGGCCTCTAAGAAAAGGAGGAGGATCGCCTCGAGCGGCATGAGACGGATGGAAGCTCTCATGGAGAAAACGCTCGAGGCGATCTCGGCCAAACTCGCCCCAGCGCCCTTCCCACGCTCGTCAGTGGCGTCGGTGGTGTCTGGCCCGTCCTGGCCAGCCGTCGGGGAGAGAGGAGGAGTCGGGCAGCAGCAACACTCGCGGCTCCGCCCAGATCTGCTGACGTTCCAGCTCCCGCCTCGGCCCCCGCTCCTGCAGCCACACCTGTGGCCGAGGAGCCTGCCCAACGCCCGCCGCGTCGGCGTATGCGGGGTCCAGGAGGAGAGCGGCGACGCCTCTGCCTCATCCGCTCCGCGGCCCCCGCACAAACAGTGGAAGAAGGGTGGACAGTGGTGGGTAACCGGGGCGGCAGGGGAAGAGGAACAAGAGGAGGACCGGGCCGAAGCCGAACGCCCCAAATGCCGGCCAGAGGCAGAAGGTGGTGCGCAAGGTTGTGCCCCAGCTTCGTCTTCCGAAGAAGGCTGCCGTCACCCTGACGGTAGCACCGGAGGCGGTAGAACGGGCACGACCTACGCCCAGGCCCTGCAGGCGGTCAGGCAAAGTCGACCTGGCCAGCCTTGGCATCGGGGTCGGCATGAAGGCGCGACGGGTGGCCACCGGTGCCTACTCTTTTTCGAGGTGCCTCGGACCTGAGTCCGAGGCGAAAGCCGACTCCCTCGTCATCAAAATGAGGGAGGCGCTCTGTGGGTTGGAAGACGTTCGCGTCTCCCGGCCCGTCATGACGGTGATGCTGCGCATCTCAGGGCTTGACGAGTCCGTCACCCCTGACGATGTCGCAACGGCTATCGCCAAAATCGGAGTGTTCGATCGAGGACCTGAAGGTGGCCAGGTCACGATCGAGCACTCGGGTCTGGGCGCCGCGGGCCCAGTGCCCGGCAAAGGTGGCGGATAAGGTCGCCAGGGCAGGACGCGTCCTGGTAGGCTTCGTGTCCGCCGGGGTCCGGCTCCTCTGAGCCGAGGCCCCAAAGGTGTTACAGGTGCCTTTGCCGGGGCACGTAGGTGCTAAATGCACCGCAGGTGGACCGCAGCGGGATCTGCTACCGTTGCGGTCTTGAGGGCCAAGGCCGGTTGCGGGTTCCGCGGAGCCGCATTGCAGTGCGCAGCTGCCGGCAAACCCGCGGCACAGGGTGGGCGGCAAGGATTGCGTCGCCTCTTCGACCCTCCCGCAACCGTCGCGGAGGAGGTGCTGAAGTTGTGACGCGTCCGCAACCGTCCCACCCAGTGGAGATGGAGATCGCCCATTAAATCATGGCACAAAAACATTTCTCCAGGCGAACATCAATCACTGCGCCAGAGCGCAGGACTTGCTTGTTCAGAGCCTGGCGCAGTGGTCAATCCACGTGGCTGTAGTCAGCGAGCCGTATTTCGTTCCCCGGGATGACTGGGCAGGGGACTCCGACGGCTCGGTGGCTGTCATCACCCGGGGTGCCGCCGGCTCCCCGCCCTTCGAAAAAGTAGCGAAGGGTACCGGATGTGGCGGTTCTGTTGGGGGTGTGGGTAGTGGGAGCCTACTTCTCCCCAACAGATCCCTAGCCGAATTTGAGAGTTTTCTCATTCGGCTGGGAACCCTGGTGGTGCAAAGCAGCCAGCCCCGCCCTGTGCTTGTCGCCGGCGACTTCAATGCCAAATCCTTGGCCTGGGGTTCGTCGGTGACGGACGCGCGCGGGTAGGGCCCTGGAGGAATGGGCGATCTCCTCAGGACTGGTCGTCCTAAATCGGGGGTCGGAGGACACGTGCGTGCGGCACAACGGGGGTTCGGTGGTGGACATCACGCTTCGCCACCCCGACCTAGCCCGCCGTGTCCAGGGCTGGAGAGTCCTGGTGGAGGAGGAGACGCTGTCCGATCACCGGTACATACGGTTCAGTGTCTCCACTCCCCGGACCAACCAGCCCAGCAACAGTGGAAGTTTGACCTCCCGACGATGGGGCGGCCAGCGTTGGGCCGTTACGCGGCTCAACGCTTCGGGGGCAATGTCGCAAATCTGCGACGCGGCCATGCCCCGGCCCGATGCCCTCCGAAGCGACAGGTGTACTGGTGGTCGGCGGAGCTCACCCAGTTACGCGCGTCCTGCATGGCTGCGCGCCGTCGACTCGCCAGACACCGCCGCCGTCATTCCCGTCCGCCCGGCGATGATGAACAGGAGCGGCTGCTTCACGGCCTACACAAGACGGCCAAGAGAGCGCTGCGGGTGGCCATTGCGCAAGCAAAGGCCGCGGCACGTGAGGAGTCTCGGAGAACTCTCGACAGCGACCCGTGGGGACGCCCGTACCGCATGGCGTTGAGCAAGCTCCGCCCGTGGGCGCCCCGCTGACGCAGAGTCTCCGAGCCGAGTGACGGACGTTGTCGCGGCGTTATTTCCGGCCACAGACCATTATTCTCCACCGATGGCGCCACGTCCATCGGCGCCATCGTTGTCGATTCCGGCAGAGGATATCCCGGAGGTTTCGCCTGGAGAGCTCCAGGTGGCAGTGTCTCGGTTGCGGAGCAAAAACTCGGCTCCGGGGCTCGACGGTGTACCCGGACGTGTCTGGGTCCTCGCTGTCGAGTCACTGGGTACGAGGCCCGTAGCCTTTTCTCCGCGTGCTTTGAGCAGGGCACTTTCCCGTCGCGGTGGAAGACGGGGAAGCTTGTCCTGCTCAAGAAAGAAGGGAGACCCGCAGAGTAGCCATCGGCCTACCGACCGATCGTGTTGCTCGACGAGGTGTAACTGTTCGAGCGTGTGGTACACGCTCGCCTCGTCGGGCATCTCGAACGGATCGGCCGGATCTGGCCGCTTGCCAGTACGGGTTTAGGCGCGGCCGATCCACGATTCACGCGATTCTGCGGGTGAAAGCACTGGCGGAGGATGCAGTCGCTCGGGGTAGGGTCGTGCTGGCGGTGTCCCAGACATCGCCAACGCGTTTAACACCATGCCCTGGGCCTGCATCAACGAGGCACTGCGGTATCACGAGGTGCCACCTTATCTCCGGCGTCTGGTGCGCTCGTACTTGTCAGACAGGTACGTGGTGTATCCGGGCGCTGACGGGTGGCACCGTAGAGCGATGTCGTGCGGTGTCCCGCAGGGCTCGGTCCTCGGGCCGCTCCTGTGGAACATCGGCTACCGACTGCGCTCCGTGGTACCAACCTTCGAGGCGTCGCCGTCGTCTGCTATGCGGACGACACGCTCGTGACGGCGACGGCCAGGACCTTTCAGAGGGCGTCCCTGCTCGCCTCCCCATTCGGTACCGGAATTGGTGGTGCAGGATTCGGCGACTGGTCTCGCGGTGGTTTTCACAAGACCGAGGCCCTTGCCTTCCATGGCCTCGGAGTAGGCCGCCCATCGAGGCCTACATCTGTGGAGGGCGTGCGGATACCCGTCGGCTCAAAGATGAAGTATCTCGGTCTTCATCTGGACAGCCGATGGGACTTCCGCGCGCACTTTGAGGCTCTCTCGCCGAAGTTGGTACGGACGGCCGGTGCT
>NW_023595055.1:0-9235 GCF_014839805.1 Manduca sexta | reverse complement strand
TTGATTACTGATCACAATTTTCAAGCAGAGGTGAGACATTTTTTTCTTTTCATATTTAATTCACTTTTTATAGTTTTATATGCATAATTACTATATTTATAGCCCTAATCTGATTTAACATTACTAATTTACAAAAATAACATGATTTTCAGTTTCCCTAATTTTGTTGTTGTTACAAATAGTGTATATAAGAGATAATGCTTATCAATACAACAGCCAGTATGAAATGTGCATGAGTAATATGATAGTGGGTGGCAGGCACAAAACAATTTCATTCAGTATTGATTTTTTTAATTTACTTTTCTGTGGTATCTGTTACATTTTTTGTTATCTTAGGTTTAAGCATTCATGTTTGTAATAGGTGCCTAATGAACATTATAATTAATACTTTGGGTCTATAAAATTCAAAACTAAAATCCTTTCTGAGTTAAGGTTTCATCTTGAAATATAAATGTCAAAGTGTATATTATTCTTTTATTTTTTGGGATTTGTATAAAGTAATTTACTCAAATTTAATTGTCAATAGATGTTTCAATAATAATTAATTTAAGATTCATTTGAAATTCATATTGGTAATAAAACAAACAGGATTTAATAAGATTTGTAATAATAGAATTAGATATCCTTTATTTGTTGCAAAGAATGTGGTTGTTCTTTGTTGTAGGTAATCTTTCAACTTATGGATATCCATAAGGAGAGAGCATCAATGCGTATCAGGGTATTCAATCGCCAGACCATATGATCCAGAGGTGGAATGTGGGACAAATCGATACCCGGCCGAATCCGTGGGCTGTTCAGAAGGGGGTGGCAACTGTCACTTAGATAATTGCGCAATGCCACTACGGCACGCAACTACACATCGCAAAACATACATATGCACTACCCACCCCAGCACCACGTTCCATCATCACTGACAAACTATTTCAGGGGAAACGCTATCGGCGAATTCAATAAAATGGGCGTACTCACCTGTAAGTGCTCCTGAAAACGTATTGCAATACTTGCGCCATGGTTGCGAGTTAACCCGTCCTAAACTAGCCCAACTGAACAATAAGCGACCCTTCGAAATCGCGAACTCTGAAAAATATCACAAATCAATTTCACTGCTGTCTCATCCAAAAACACTTTTGACAACCAACATGGCGTTCGTGTTCGTGACTGAAATGACAACGACCGAACGCTAATATAATTTGTAGAACAATATTAAAAAATATAATATTTGTATTACTCACAAAAATTTAAAACTCTACATGAAGAAAAAAATAAGGGCGTATAATTAACTATATTTCGAGAAATATGACGAACAACGTACGCCCGCACAGGGTATGTCACTCTCAAACAGTCACTCTATTTGTTTTGGTCTAACCTCAAATTAATTTTGTTGTAAGATACTTTCAGTTAGATGACACTGGAGAATAAGTTTTCAAAACACTAATCATGCCTTTTATCCCTATTTATAAAATAATTATGTACGTAATTAAATTAGATAAGTAAAAACATAAAACAAATGTCAGAGGCTATTTTAATTAATTAAAAAATATGCATTACTGAAAATTCCGAACGAAATACGATAAAAATTGACTGACACAATGACAGAGATTGTGGCAAGTCGTCTGACACAATTTCAAACGAGTTGCCACAATATCTGATGATTGTTATTAAATGGTAAAATATTAAAGTTCTCCTTTTGTTGTAACATGACAACTGAAGCTTAATTTAATTTTTCCATTTTATTAATACAATTATAAACAAAACAACGCATACTTTTTAAATTTTATTCTAGTTTCCAATAAATTACATATCTATTTTCTCATAAGCATGTTAAAATATTTATTGCATTAAGTGGCAATATCGCCTTGTTTCCGTAATTTGAATTCCGGTTGAAAATTTTCAAATTTCCCATTGCAGTTTGTGTGCGATAAGTTCGATTACGATTTCCTCAATAATGAAAGAACTTTGCTTATTCAAACGGACCACCGCTGCCTTCTTACTAATTCACCCCCGGGCTTTGTTATTTGTTTTGCACGCGATAAGGAACTGATAAAATATTTGGACAAAATGTCTCATGTTATCTTGGTTGTGCGATTGATGGTAAATGACATTTATATTTTTATAAAAATAATATCGATAGTACTCATTAAAATCGTACATAATATTTACTCAGTCACCGCGATGGCGAAATCTGCTCATTTAAATAGTCTTTTTAAAATACGTGTGGGAATCTGCATACCTTAAAATTATGCGATATTCATTTTGATTTTAAACTATGAAAAATCTGTTGGTAGACAAGATTGTCGTTATTACGTCATCTTGGTTTAATATACTTATTTTGGTTTGACTATTGAATAAACAAATTTCAGAGCTGTATCTCTAATGGACTAATTCCTTGCATTTGTATTGTGTTATAAATACATGGCATCATTTATTATTTATTATATTTTAATAAATTATTGTATTATTTTTCAGGACCATTACATTATGTCCCTAAAGCAACTAGTTATAGGTGGAAATCCTGGCAGGACAAAAGGTTTCAAGTTTGAATTAAAGTTCTCGACAAAACTCTTAACAGAGGACAAGAATATACATAAAAAACTTGCGGTACATATATACATAAGCACTTTGAGAGCTGTTATAAATTATATATTGGTGCTTTATGTAGAACTACATTTCCCACTTTGAATCTAGGTAAGATGTTTTCCACATGTTGCGCCAAGAAATTTACAGGTTGAACTGATTCAGATACTTATATATTATATATCTCCTTAAAAGTGCTTAGACTAGATGTTGTACCCTTAAATATATCACACTGACGGCATACGATATATCACACTGATATATCAAATGCATAATGAATTCGCTGTAAATTCGCGGCGGGCGTGCAGCGAACAAGCCGTGGGTGCGTAGCGTTCACGCAGCGGGCTCACAGTTGGCTACGCATTTTGGACAGTTAGTAATAGAGTGAATTCAGATGAGGAAACATTTCTATTAGCTTTGTTAATTGGAAAAGTAACTAAAAAAGGGATATTGCCGTGGTTACATGCCACCGTATTAAAAAAGTATGTAAGTTGGGACTAAAAGTACAGGCGACAGCACAACAGCAGCCTGAGTGCTTACTAATATAATTTTATTTAATTTTTTATAATGTGTGTATAATATATGTGTGCTAAGCGAATTTGGCACACGGACAAAGTTGCAATAATATAAGATAGGCTGGGTGCTTTTATCCCCTGGATAGTATTTTAATTGTGAATCTGAATATAAAATAGACAGTGCTATGCATCGATACTGTTATTTAGGCATTTTTCTAGCGGGAAGGGCTTTTAACGTGCGTGACACTACGAGAAAATCTTCTAAAGATCTCGGCTTTCACTTTTCTGTCCGTTCATGTCTCTCATATCGAATTATGTTACAGAACATTATACACCGGATATTCATTTCATGAAAACATGGATTTAATGGCCGAAAGAAGCACATATCTCACCGGTAATGCTATATACATATCTTACTTAAAGTTGTGAAAATGTTTACTAAAACTTTTTAAAATTTAGGATGTTAATTTTGACAAATCACACTAATGATGAGGCTAAGGTATAATCGTTATTGAACGTATTCGATTATCGATTACCATTTTTATAAAACTTGATATCGATAGTTGCATAATTATTTGGTATGTTCAGATGATATAAAAATATATTTTATTGAATTATCTATTTATTATTGGTAAGCCATTTCCATTTATGTTTTTTTTAAACCCTACACCACTTGCAGTTATCATTGTGTTAACTATTTAAATCGTGAAAACATTAGATATATTAATTATAGATTTTTTTACCAATAAATGTGATAAATTACAAACAACTCGAATATTTGCAAAAATAATATAATTAAATCTAAATGCAAATTTTATATTATCGATTTATTTTATTTCAATGGCGATTTGCGATAGTCCGTGATTGTTCATTATGATAATGAGTGGCACTTCAAAATAAAATATGATATTACCTGTAGTAAATTTTACCGAAAAAATACGAAACTTCATGTGAAGGAGCTGTCAAAATTATCATCCTATATTTGATAACGTATAGTTACTAATTAGAATTGGGTAGGACATGACATGAAAACGAGTTTGTAAGAGTAGCCTCATTTTAACATTGAGCCGGTACAATGTCCTACTTCAAATTAGGCGAGGCGTACTGAGGCGAGGCGCTTTAATGTGCGCCTTACAGTATTTTGTAATGATAACACTCAAAATACTTTCCTCTGACTCGCGACTCGAAACGCAGTACCATAATGTTCATTGTAAAATAACGTCCTATTGTAATTGTCTACCTCTCTGTCCTCGTCCTATAGTTAACCACGGAGAATGAGTAACGCGACTGCCGCGACATAAAGTTTAAAGTAGTACAATATATAATTTTGAGCCACTCTTCCTTTTTGACGTTATGTACGGGACAAATGTACCGCTTCTTATATGTCCTACTCAACAAGTTACTTTTCCTTGCTCGAACAGTAATATTCATTAATGTTTTATTTTTCAGATATTACTAAAGTATTTTCGGACCATATCTACTGCCTTACAAGTAGGTCCCGAAGACACGCGGTATACAATACTCAAATTGGTTTATTCCAAAAAATATAAAACATTTACGAAAGCGAAGGGAAGACGATTTTCACCAGAGGAAAAAAATTGTCATTGTCTTTATTCAAAAACGTCCTAAATATTACAAACTTTTATGCAAGTATTTTACTCTACCATCATCAAGAACTGTAAAAGCCAAATTAATATAATCGCAGGAATAAATCCTATAATTTTCCACTGTTGGAAATAAAGGAAAAAGATTGTTTTTGCTTTGGTCTTTTGTCTGTGTCATATGATCCATACAAAGATACAAGAGTTTGCTTCACATTAAAAATGCTCTTTTTTAACTACGCTTTGGTTTTATAATAAAAGGCATAAAAAATATTTTAATCAGCCAATAGCATATTATTTCACAAATGGACTTAATAAGATAGAGCTAAAAATATTAATACGAACTGTCTTGAAGATGCCATTGATGCTGGGCTTAACGTAATCAACACAACATGCGACCAGGCACCCGTTAATGTCGGTCCCATAACAGAGTTGGTTAAAGAAAGATGTAACTAAAGCTGTATATTTACGGAAAGGAAAATACTGGTAACATGACATAATACGCGTTAAAGGACAAATAACAACCCCGTTTATGAGCTGTTGCGGCTGAACATTTAACGGCAAGAGCAGAATTCCAGCAGAATGTCGTCAGTTAGTAGATTTCACACTTTTACTTAACAATTTATTTAATTCATTGAACGGGTGTAGCGATTTTTATTTATTGTAAACTAGCTTTTGCCCGCGGCTCCGCCCGCGTGATATAGTTTTTCGTTTAAATCTCTCAAAAGTTATAAAGTTCCCCCTTTTGCTACAGTTTTCATTACTGCTCCGCTCCTTTGATCATAGCGTGATGATATATAACCTATAGTCACAACGTAGTAGTAGTGATACACAACCTTGAAAATTCCTCTAGAGAATTTTCCAGGTTTGTAGGTTTCCTCACGATGTTTTCCTTCACCGTTGAAGCAAGCGATAATTCACAAAGAATATACACATAATATTTTTAGAGAAGTCAGAGGTGTGTGCCTTTGGATTTGAACCTGCGGACATTCGTCTTGGCAGTCCGTTCCACAATCAACTAGGCCAACGCCGCTTTTTTGTTCACGTATTGTTTATTATTATTTATACAGATATTTTTATCTTTCACGTTCATATTTAAATGGTAAAAGGTGCTGCCCTTGCTGTCCCATCTTAAAAATAGAATATGTATCTACAAAAATGATTAGCAGTCTCATAAGATTGATTTCTTGTGACTACAGTGTTTACGGTCCCTTACTAAAAGATCCTTTAAAATTACCATAAGGGCAAACGACTTTGATTTGAGTTTAAAATAGATAAATTATCAAGTCCAAGTGTGATTCTTTTTACTGATGTATCCTTCATGGACAACAGCTTCAGCGTAAAATTAACATTTCAAAATGTTAGTGCCTTAGGCGATACCTCAAGGTCCATTTTAATACATTTGTTTACCTTTAATCTGTAACTAAAAGTATTGGAGTAGTAAATTCACGTCTAGTTAGTGATTAGTCGCAGTTGAAAGAAAACGTAAAATAATTAATAATCATGGATATTTCGGCCTTTAAAATTTAATATGACGACATTTTAAAGGCAGAAATATCCATGATTATTAATTTTACGTTTTTAAACTGAAACATCATAACTAAACAATTTATTAACTTGCCTACCAAAAGTGATAAAAATGAAAAGTATAATGGCCTTAAAAAATACCATTTCTTAATTTTTCTACTCTGAGTACGATTATGTATTTTTCATATTTTTGAATACTTAATTTCAAAGAAACAAAAATAAAAACCGAGAAATTTTGATGACGTCACACATACAGTTGAATAAAGTTGTTCCTTGGTCCACCTTTCTTTTATTAAAAACTAAGACATCGTCATTTATCAATGTCAAAAGATAATATTATGCCGGCGCCACAGATAACAAAAATATTTGAACTCATGTGTGGCACGGGAATTTTCGTATTTGTGCAAAGTTTGTTTAAATGTTTACGTATTATCTTGTCATTCGGTATTGGTTTTACGACCACACATCAAGCGTTCAAAGTTATAGAGTTGCTTGAATGAGAACTGGTTATATATGGAAACCTAAAAGTAAAAGCCATAAAAAATTTAATTTGGTCAGTGTCTGTAATAGAATACAAATACGCAAATACCCGTGCCAAACATGAGTTCAAACAAGTGTTCTAATATTTGTCTGTGTGTGGCACCGGCAAAGACGTTTTACAAATAGACGCGTCATAGACTAACAAAATTGCACATAAAACGGCGCACTATTCACTATAGCATCATGACTGTACATATAATTACAAATTGGCTCGATGAAGTCTTTTAGTTATACAGGTGTCAAATTAACGAAGGACCAGCTATACCAGGTTGATAGAGGATTAATTTATTATACAAAATATATACCTTCTGTGTCGCCTAATAATATTGCATCGTTCAGAAAATATTCAATCGTTCCTGCGTCGACCTGCTTGCTTTAGTTGATGTTTTGTTAATGTTACAACCGGTACCTACATTTCTGCAGCAATTCGCATTACTTCCTTTATATTTTATGTAACAATTATCATTTTGTATACGACTTATTTATGATTTCGTTGTTTGATCATAATGCTCATTTTGTGTTTATTGTATGTTGTAATTTAACCACCACGTAACCCATAATTAATAGTTAAGTGATGGCAATTTAAAGATAATATCATGTACACAAGTGCGAAATTATTTTGCTTTTATCGCGTTAATTGTTCGAATCTCTCCTTTTTTAGTACATACTCTATTTAGATCATATACCCACTGTTATGGTATATATCTAATATGTATTGGCAATTTGTATCGCATTCGCATTTCGCTGTTGATTACTACCCGGTTTCATAGACCTGTTTTAAATCAGTTCTTATTATAATTATTTAATCTTTCTTATTTAACAAATTGTTAAATTAATCTGTTTGATATCTACATAAAATATTTTTTATATTATTATCATAAGTAAAACAACCTTCGCATGACGAAGAAAGTATATTTTAATGAATGCTAATCTTTATAGTTCCTTTTTCTATGGATAAGTATAATGATCATTGTAAACTTGATGTTAATTTCTTTTCCAGTGAACATTTTCAATTTTTAAAAGTAGCGTGACTTATTTGTGAAATAATTTTGTTTGGCTTAGAATAAGTTTGTTCTTGTTAATATTAGTTTCACTTGTTTGTGTAGAAAGATAATGCTAGAATCCGAATTTCCTTTTTGATGAAGACAAAGATAAATAATATGGCTAGCTAGTATGTTTCAGAGTTAATTGCTGTTCTAGATTTGTAAATTTTATGTATTTCTATATTGAATCGTATATTATTAGGCAATTTTTATAAAAATAATAAATTCTCTTTTATTTGAACATTGATACTTGATATTTATTTGATGATACATTAAAATGATTATCGAAATACAAAAGAATTCATATATTTTTATAAAGTTAAATCAATTGTTATAAAAATATAGTTTGACAATTGAGAATGTTTTAGCATATTATAAATATCAATGTTAATTATTATTCGTCACAGTATGTATTTTTAGACATAAAATAATTTTAAGTATATTTTATTATTTAGTATTTCGGAATTTTACAGTGTATTACAGTTTATTTTAAAGTAGTATCGTTTACTTTTCCATTGAATATAATTAATAACTAAGATCAAATTATCAGCGCTTACATAGCTTAATAGAGGTGTAATACTTTGTAAATCTAATATGGAATGTGAATATCATTAGTACTTACTATAAGCATTTTGTACACAAAATGTTATAGCAAAAAATAAAATAAAAATAATATTTTCAATATGATGTTTGTCTGATTAACGATCTTATTCTTAGATCTTATTACTATCGAATTATTATGTATTGATAATGATAGAAGTACACTGTAAATAAGATGTCAGAAATATTATACTACGACGGCATAGCAAATACAGATCTGCTTCTAAGTATTTTAATACTTGGATTGCCGTCTTCTGCACTTTTAAAACCGTTTGCAAAATAATAAAACACAATAAACCTGAATCGTGAAACGCAACGAAAATCGCGAACGCCCTCTACCTCACAAGTATGAAGCAGCCGTAATGTCGATTGGCACAAAAACCCAACGAGTAGGCTCTCTATTTCCATATATATTATAATTCTCTTTGCCCGCAGCTGCCACATATACAAATGAATGAAATAGCACAAAAGATAAGGAAAGCTATAAACTTTAATTTTTTGCGTTTCCCATTTAATGATTCGTTTTGATTGTTAGCACTTAAATTATTTAAAAAAAAATGCATTAACATAAAACATTAAGCTGTTTCTTTAGTTTCAAAATATGACTTCCTTACTGGTATGGAAGTTAATCCTAATATTACAAAACTACTAGTGTTTATTCTAAATTCAAAATGCAAAAGTAGAGGCACAGAATTGCGTTGACATTTGAATAAGGAGGTTTTCGATTTTAGCATTAATATAAGCCTATTTCTCGTTTTTCTTCCAGAAATATTTGCTATTTAACCGTCTCACTCGTACAATATTGAAGATAAAGCGCATACTGTCACTAGACAAT
>NW_023595054.1:0-9235 GCF_014839805.1 Manduca sexta | reverse complement strand
TTTCTTTTTGGGTGGGATCATTTTTTATATTCTATTTATTACATTTAATTTTTATAATTTTTGCTTATAGGTAATTACTTAATAAAAACTATGAATCAGAAGTTATCTTATGTACTTTTAAATTTTACCGTTACTAATAATATTATTTTTGGTAGATACTTATGTATTTCAACGCCACCATGAGCAAAAACTAAACGTATCAGATTAGGGTTAGTATACATTGAAAATAAAAAAATTATATGCGTTTTTTTTTAATTGGTACTCTGACCTGAATTTTTAACACTCCAAAGATGAATATAATATTTACAGCGCAAGTCATATCAAAAGAGACCTAACATGCTGTTACCAAATAAGAACAAAGAAAAAAATTGTAAAGCACCTAGATATATTTTATTTATCACATTATAACGAAAACTTTATTATTGCCAAGGCCTGTAATCGCAAACGTTGCATAGTTAAGTCTGTACTTAGCAATGATGTAGTAATAGATGTTTTTCAGTGTTTTTACAACAGTTTTCGCAGTGCGTAGCCATCAATGTAGCCATAGGGGTGCAATGATATTGACATATAACTCTAGTTCAGTTGGCATCAGATAAACGAAGTCAAAGAAAACTATGAAATTCCCGAAGTTATGCTTCCGGCTCACCGCGTTCCCATTGTATTGGTGTTAAGTTTACATTATTAGCAGCATTACCACATAATTTTCTTAAAGCTGAACTAGGGCTTAAGTAGAGGTTGTAGGGCGAGATTTGAGGGCTTAAAATTAAAATGAGACCCTGGGTTAAGATAAACGGGAACAAATAAAGTACATTATAGAAATGAACCGTTTTTTATTACATCATTTCAAATACATTTACCTAAATTAGTTACAATTAGCGCATTAAAACTAAGCATAGTAGCTGAGGTTGGCTTTCTTCTTGGCTTGCACCTCGAGGATGGCGTCCATAAAGTCCTCATGGGTGACGGCGGTGGCGGAACGGCGGAGGGCGATCATGCCCGCCTCCACGCACACTGCCTTGCACTGGGCGCCGTTGAAGTCGTCCGTGGAGCGAGACAACTCCTCGAAATTCACGTCAGGGCTCACATTCATTTTTCTGAAATAATTTTTTAGTTAATTAATTTTAATTTACATATATTTAAAACGTTTTTGTTATTGAATTTTTGTTTAGGCTTGATATTAATTTGGTTTTTTATAATTTGATACTATGAGCAAATTTAAATTGTAACATTTTGAGCTTGATATTGTAGACTATGCTTAATGTTATATTTCTTTCATCACAAAACAAAATTTAGAAGTAATAAAAAAATTATATGTTTTGATCTATGTGGTTCATAATTCATAGCTGTGCATGTACTGTACAAGTTATGTACACTTCCCAAATCGTCAAAATTATGAAATAGATAGCACACCTGGAGTGAATCTGCATGATCCTCGCTCTGGCCTCCTCATTGGGATGAGGGAACTCAATCTTCCTGTCCAGACGACCTGACCTGAGCAGGGCGGGGTCCAAGATGTCTACTCTGTTGGTAGCAGCAATCACCTAGAAATAGAAATGTTGGGTTATGTCACATAACTGGTGTGCTTCATGACTTGAAGAACATGGTCTATGCTGGTGGATTCTTTATAAAACAACCACACCAGCACAAACACATTTAAAATTACTTTTCTTGACATTTTCGGTACAAAATATTACAAAATAATATAAAACCATATATAAAATAATTTAAGATGAATGAGCAAGTGACCTTATTCAATTTAATATAGAAGATCGGCAGGCTAATTAACTAAGTCATTCAGCTTGTGGGGCATCTTAGCCCCTTCAATTAGAGAGGTGCCGCAATGCGGTATCGCGCTGGGACTGTTCCGAGCAGCTATCTTAGTGCAACAAGATACCCCGGGGCCGTCCCGTCTGCGCCTCGAAGAAGCCACCGCCTGGGTTTGGTTGGTATGCCGGTGTAGGGTATCCACGGGTTCGGGACCCGGTCCAACGCTCGCTCGGATGATGTTAGACTCCCGAGTGTCGACATTGGGCCGTAAGATCGGTGAAACCAACATAACCATTCCACTGACCCTCTGAGTGGTGGTAGCGATAACGCGTTTTTTCCCCGCGCAAAAGTCTAATTAACTAAAAAAATATTAGAAAATGAGACTAAGTTCGAGAAACTAAGAAAAATGTATTGGCAATATGAATAAGACTCAAAGTCGCAATTAAATGTCATTTAACTCAATTAGCCTGCTACCCAATGATATTTATACTTTTTTTACAAGTATTCATTACATCATCTACCTAGTCGTGAAATAACAACCAAGCTCCTTATATAAAGACTTAAAAAAAAGAATCATCTACCTATCTTAACTCAATATCTAAAAAAGAACATAAAAAAGTATTAGTCTAATATCCATTGGATTACCTTAATATCAGCAGTGGAGCTGAACCCGTCAAGCTGGTTGAGCAGCTCCAACATGGTACGCTGCACCTCACGATCACCGGCCTTCTCTGAATCAAAACGCTTGGTTCCGATAGCGTCCAACTCGTCTATGAAGATGATCGCCGGCGCCTTCTCTTTAGCGAGCGCGAAAGCATCTCGTACGAGTTTGGCACCATCACCTGGTGAAGAGACACGGTTAGATAAAGTTCAAACACTATATGGACGGTTGATAGGCTTAAGTGCATTTTTTGTGACACTAAATTACATACATATTTAAAATCAATACATTCTTTGTTTTATTTAAATTAGTTAACAATTTTAGAAAAAAAAATAAAAAAATATGCTTCATTTTATTAGCCTTTCAACCGTCAATGTGTATATGATAGTCAACAGTAGCGAAGGGTACATATAACCTGATTCCTACCGGCTTCCTTTTCGTAATTTATATATCTTATCATTATACAAAAGATTTTCAGACTGCATTTATGTCTAGTGAAGTGTGATATAATTGTCTTTACTAGAATCAGTTAGACCTTATTTATTTATGTACATATTTAATCAGTGAATTATTTTATTCTAAAATGTATGCTAGCACCAGTACAAATAACATATTTTATATGGTGTCTACAAAATTTATATTCATATTTAAACAAATAGAAAAATCTAACCATGGTAATTATTATGGGCTTTTGCTTTCAATTATGTCATATAGTAGGGACTTAAATACTTGCTTTTAGCTACAGTTCTGGTATTTCTGAGTATTATAATGTTGTCAAAGATTCATCCTTCAAATGATGGTATGCCAAACAGGTTTCCAGTTATGAAAATTAACATAATTCCTGGAAACATGATTTTGCATGAACCCTCCATTGAAATGGTATAAGGGTAGTATTTACAGAGAAAATTTTATTTACCAATAAACATCTGCACAAGCTGTGGACCAGCCAGCTTCAAGAAGGTAGACTTGGTCTGAGCAGCACACGCCCTGGCCAGCAGAGTCTTGCCCGTGCCAGGCGGTCCGTACAACAGCACTCCCTTGGGGGGGTGGATGCCTAGGTTCACAAACTTCTCCTTGTGTGTCATCGGAAGTACCACCGCTTCAATCAGCTCCTGAAATCATAATTTGGCTGTTACGTATATGTTGGTAAAGACAGATATTGCTTTTTGGTTGTGATTTTGGATTATTTTACACAAGACAGGTTATAATTGAGTAAATAGAATAAAAGATTCTAGGACAAATATCCTATTAGATGGCAGTTAACTTTAGATCAGCTACAACATTATCATATTATATATAGGTTATTAATAACGGTAGCATAGAAGCATGATTAGGTGTTTAAAGCAAGGTTTACTAGAAAAGTTTGAAGCAATAATTTTCTTTCTGCATAACCTCAGTTTATACACAGATAATAATGTCAACATACAAAACAACAAAGAAAATTTTAGAACACCTACTACTTTCATCTAACCCTAATGAATGACTGGAAAAATTAGAATTCCATCTTTGATCTCATTCTCTGAACATATTTTAGAACTAACCTGGATTTGCTTGTCCAAGCCTCCAATATCAGAATACTGCTCTGTAGGCCTCTCATCCACTTCCATGGCCTTCACCCTCGCATCATACTCAGCTGGTAGCGTCTCCAGGATCAAGTAAGAGTCCTTGTTAACGCCCACCAAGTCGCCAGGTTTCAGTTTGTCTGCATCTACTAGCCCTATGACTGGCAAAAAGTATGTTTGTCTTGTAGAAGTCTTGATCACTGCGCACTTGCCTTTCCTCTGCGAGTCAAGATCCACAACAGCGCCGTCTTCCTCCTCTTCCTGAGGGTCGACGTCCAATAATTCAATGACGTTGGATACCAAGTAAGGCAGTGTTTTGTTGACCTTAATCTTTTCAGTGTTCTCCTTTATTTTGTCGTTTTGTGCTTGCAGCTCGTGTGAGATCCTCATGACTTCGCTCTTCATGATTTTGATCTCATTGTCCAAGAGTCTGGTGCGGCTTACGATTTCGTCTGTTGGCATCCGAAGCACTTCTTCACTCAGAGCCTCCTCTTCATCTTGGCCCCAGATAGACTTGTCTTCCAAAGTTGTAGTCATTTTGGTAATTAGTAGGTAATATTTGGAAAGATTTCTAACTTTATTTATTTATAAAAAGATTTCAAACAAAATCGTGTTTCTTCACCAAAATGAATTGTCATTCCGGATTGGGGTGGCCAGTCTTTATTTATAGTGGCAAATTTTACAAAACCAAGTTTTGTAGTATAAATAAGTTATAACATATTTTAAAAAAGATCATAATATAATTTTGCATATTTAAATATATGTAAGGTAAATTACCATATTTGTAACAATTTAATTTTATATATAACTGATTATAAAAATAAAACGCCCTATTTCGAAAAAAACTTTCAGCTCAATATTATCTACAAGGTTTTTACGCAAGTTTTATTCATCCAGATAAATAATTCTATTGAACGATTTTAAAATCTTACATAAAAACTGCAAAAATATGAAAACGATTAGCTAAGCATAATATCCCCACAAGAAGTCTTGAACCAATGCAACGTCAAGAACGAAAAAAATATTCATTCAACCAGGAGGCGCGCCTGACGCACACGGATTGACACCTGAGTCTGACATTTCACAATTTTGGGGAATTTCGAATTTACACGTACAGAAATCGTGTTTTATAGTTTATTAAAACCCTTTTTGCTTGTAAACTCAGTGCCTAAGTATTTTATTGGTACCATGGCTTTCTCGATGTTTCCTCCGCTAATCAAAGGTAAATATTTTTTAATGTTTTTGTTATTACATAATGCATGTTGTAAAAACCAATTAAAATCTGTAGATTGTATTTTATTGTTCACTTTTGCACGAATGACCGTATACAATATTATTTATTAGCAAATAGAATATGTTTTGCAAAAAATAATTTGCGTTATAGGTTATTTTGCAAGGAATTTGCATTTGCGAATTTTTGGCGTAAGTTGTGTCAACACCCAAATATTGACAGGCATAAATAGTTATAAAATCCATTTATAAATACTTTAAGGTAAATATAATAAATAATATGTTTTTATTTAAAATAATTCCAAATAAATAACAAAAATAGTAATTGTATTTAATTAAGAAACTACTAAATGACAGATTTTTAAAGGTTATATACTTTTATTTATTTCTCTCAAATAAAAGACTTATTGACCACATCTCTTCTTTTTATCAATCCTCATTAAAATGAGATTTTTTATCTTCTGTTGTAGGACTTTGTTATTAGGGTTGTATTCAATCCTGTTTATTTTTATAAAGTTATTAATGATAACAACATCTACTCAATGATTAATTAATTTACTTATAATTATTTTTCACTGTGGTGTCCATTTGTTAAGCTTATCTTTATTGAATTGTAGATTAAAGAGCTATTGTCCATTCACATTATTTATAGAGAAGCACTTTTGTGTACAAAGGATGTTTGTATGTTTCATATTCAATATTATTTACATATTTGTGAATGACAATATCAATAAAGATAAGAAAACATAAAATAACAATAAAAAAATCCATTTATTCACATTCAAGAGTATAGAATATAATATTTCATGTGATAATAACATTTATAAAGGAATTAATTTCCTTCATAGTTTTTATAAAATTATTTTTATTTTATTGAGGCAAAGAAAATATACAGCATTATATACATAAATTGTTTAACACATACCAAAAAAATATAACATCTAAACTACCTTAGTTTATCAAATTGGCTATTCTAAAATCATAAAAGTTTAATTAAAATCTGTGATAAGAATAAGTGGAAAATAACACAAAATTCTGGTAATTTCCCATGACATTAGTACATTTCCACAAAATGTCATTAGCATAAAAACTTTAGGCAATTTAAATTCTTTTACTATCTGTAATGACCCAACTGGTTTTATTATGCACCATAAGTACATTAATTAGGGTTGTCACTTATTATGCATTGATTAAAATTTTTTGGTATCAGGGTTGTCTAGAGATTTTTAAATATTTTTTCAGTGACAATAAATAATCATTTATGTAAAGAAATTAGTTTTTTTATAAACATGTTGAAATATACTATGTACTTACAATTGTTTAAACATTACACAAGAATTTTAGGTTGTAAATTTTGAAAGGTTGTAAAGCAATATAGACCCTTTGTGTTCGTAAATAGCGCACATTATGCTATGTCGCTAGGTAAACACGTCAATTATTAGAGTATTTCTGTAAGAGATCGCGGTCTCGATTCTTATAGAATGATCGTATTATTTTTTGTTTACATAACAAAACAAAGACACTACATTATAATGGAATTTAAGCTATGAATATACTTAAAATGTTGAAAACTATTAGCTTCCTATACGCTCTTCTAAAACCACGTGGCGGCTGCCCGTATGATATAATATCAACGCCGCGTGCCGCCACATTGTGCTTGTTGCGAAATCATTACGATCATAAGCAATATCTCTTGGTCGACGTTATATTTAAACTGTAACGTTCCAATGCAGTATCTGTCGACGAGAGATCATTATCTCAAAAGCGAGCCTCGGATTTCTGGCGGACTTTCTCTGACCTTCTTAAGGTTCTAAGATTATTTTTGTTGGTAAAAGCATTATGTCGATAAGGTTTTAGCCAAAGCCTGTAGCGTCTTCTTAGTAGCTCAGCGCCCTTTAGGAAATGGCGCCTTCCGCGACCGCCTGGCCCGCTCCTTCACAAAGCCGTTACTGATTATCCCTCGCCCAGACACAATGCCGGCCTGTTGATTGTTATTAGTTCATCTATACTCTAGAGTTAGCAGAGGCCGATAGAGATCTGAGGTAATGGCTTAACCTATAGCCTCGAATGCTTTGGCGAAGGCTGGCAGGCTTTAGTGGGTACGGCATGTATAGCGTGCTGGTAATCGCGACATACCAGCATCGTTCCTCGGAATGACGCAGGATATTTAAAAAAGAAAGATTTATTACTGACATAATTCTAAATAACACTCTTACTTATAAAATTTCGCAAAGCTATGCTTAGATAAAACACAAATTTACTCGATCAGCTGTGAGTCAAAACCCGCCATCTTGCCTCTTAATAAGGTTTAAACTAGGAACCGGTGATGTTTTTGACAGTTATTTAAGCAATTCTTAACCACCTTACGCTAAAACAAGTTTATAAGTAATATTGTAAGTATACACAAAAACCAGCAGAGGCGATAAAGAGATTTCCCAACGATAAAATACCCCGCAGTTGTATATAAGTTGGTTGTTTTGTTCCAGCGTGCACGAGCCGCATATTCACCCAGCAGGTGATGCGGCTGGCGACGCAGCCTACGCTGCGCACCGCACCGTCGCCTCCACGCTGCCCGTCAGGTCGCTCGCCATCAAAGACGCCAAACTGACGCCGATTCTAAATGCTGTAAGTTAAGAATTATATACAACACTCCCAAACATAGAGCTGATTTTTTAGTATGAACATTTTACCCCATAGTACCGTTTGTCATGAGAAATAGGACCAGATTTCTGGGGCATTATGCCTCTCGTTATTTTGATAGCAACAAGCACGTAACGTATCGCGTCGCGTTTAATACAGTTGGCATATATAATACCATTCACGCTAATTTCACGAAGATAACGTAACACGGCCGCCTTAGAGTTTACACTGTCATTGAGAAAAGGCCCCTGGTAGTTCAAGATCGACAGGAGCACACAGTTTTGTGGCATCGAGCACTGAAGCTTAGAGGGTACCTGGGTACACTAAACTGTCTTGAACCTGCAATAAACTACACTACAAATACAAAGGAAGGATTTGAAACGACTGACCAAATCTATAGTCTTTTGAAATGTTAATACTCGGCGGTGAGACGAAGATAACCATAATTATGATAACGAAATTTCGCTGGTGGTAGGATATATTTTATATCCGCCCGAATACCGACCATTGTAAACAAGGTGTTATAACCCGCCATAGTGGCCCACGTAAGTGTGTCGCGTTCCGGGATCAGCCTGTGTATACCCGGTTCCAACAGACCGGCATAATAAACCGACTGTCGAGGGGTAATCATCTCTCGTCAGTCGACATTCTATTGGACCCCACTCCACTTACCATCAGGTACATAGGGGTCATAGTTCAGACAAACATTTCATTTCGGACCGAGCACGCGGAGTTACGAACATACATACGCATTTGCAATAATTGTTCCCAATACCTTCTTCAAACAAACCGCGTCACTCAAGGAAAATAATAAGTTGGATTATTGACTTGTTGACTATTCTTTAGTTAAGTTCGTAAGCAAATAATTCCGTGGCGCGATTGTCTCCTTTTATTAAGAATATCAATTTGTTAATGCAGAGTTTTCTCTCAACAAAACTCTTAACTAGCAAAGGAATTTAATTTTCGAATATGGTTCAACGACTCCAGGTTTCTTACACCAAGGGCCGGTTTGAGGGCCTATCGTAAAAACGCCTAATTAAGGCCTCTTTTTTGATAAAACGTCATGTCGCGTTAAGTGACGGAGCACTCAGGAACCCGTTTTGGAATCGTCACTCGAAACGATTCTCTTCACAGGCGGGATCAAAAATCCCGACATTAATGCTGATCTATATCTTCGTTAATTTATTAACACTGTTTGTTTTATGTGGGTAGGAATTGGAAGGTATTGTAGGTGTTTGAAAATGATTCTTATTGTAGGGAGTAGGATGTGTTTTGTGTTAATCTGTGCAATGATATATTGTGTTTTTGGATTTGTATTTGCGCTGCTCGGTCTAACGTATCGTTGTCTTTTTATAAGTTATCTGATATCTACCTT
>NW_023595053.1:0-9239 GCF_014839805.1 Manduca sexta | reverse complement strand
TTTAGGGTTTTTGTCCATTCGTATTGAAGTGATGGACGCTGCCCTCATATTGCACAGAGCTGGGGTCATAGTCACGATGCCTTCCTAGAATCGTTATTGCTAACATTATATCTAGCAATGACATAACTTATCATTCCCATAATCTGTTTGTTTTCTATAAGCGTTAACGATCGTAGAAAGACATTTTGGCTACGTCCTCTGAAATGGAAACTGCTCTAAATCAAGATTTTAAAAAACGTGTTTTATGTCTTCAGTCAGTCCTCATAAAACATAATTAAATGAGACCGCAAGAGTTTCAAAATTAAAATACAAAAATTATAAATTAGTAGGAAACACTCTATTGTCACTCAAACATATCAACACAAATACTAACCGTAGTCCGGCCCCATCCAGCATGAACCACAGGCATATAATCCGGGATAACTCCATCCTGGTAGATGATAGTGCCTCGCTGGACTACTGGGCTATAGACCAGAGCATTGATCAGGCGTACTACGGTGATATCTCCGTCGAACCCTCTCTTGCCGTAAGTAGGGTGGTTGTGCTCCCTCAAGACGTAGGAGATGATTCCTCCAGTGTTACGGTAGGACGTGCCGGCTCTGATGCGTCTAAGGCTGGGGTCGTAGGTCCTGGAAAATAAGGATTTGTTTGTGGTGATTGTTTTTCTACAGGCATGTAAAGTGACCCTGGCGTCTGATGGTAGCAGAGTGGGGTTCAGATAGAGTGTCGACTGTTTAGAGATGATTATTTCTCGCTAATTGACATAATTTTGCCGGCCTCTTTGAACCGGATTTAGTGAGGCTGGTCTCTACTGATACTGCATCAGGTTTAATGCCCTGTATACGGTGATCACTATCTGGACGTATACAAATATCCTACCACCAGCTATTGTCACAGAAAATCAACATGTTGGGAGTAAGATTTTAAAAGGGCCATAAACTTTTCCCTCATTGCCATAGCATTAGACGCCTTTATTGACGAATGGTTTTACCGCCTGTTTCAAGTCTGTGCAATCTGATTAGATCAAAAGGAAAGCAGAATTAAAAAACTTGAATAGATTGATAGTATTTCTATCTTATCTATAATTATTATTATGCTGGAATTGGGTATTTACATTATCAGTTATATATTTATAATGAATGATAACTGTAACATAGTATTACGTATGTAATCATATATTATCTATAACAAGCTGCTTCGCCCGCTGACGTAAATGTGCCTATGTGCATTTAATTAAGAGTAATGTTTTTCGGCGCTATTTGTAAGATGCCAGCGCCATCTTTATAAAATAATGGATAAAAAAATCAATAGTTGGTATATAAAGTAGCCTAAATGTTAATCCAAGACACGGTTTATCGGAGTACAAAATTTTATTCAAATCCGTCCAGATGTATCTACGTTTATTTCGAACAAACATCCAAACATTCAAACATCGACACATTTCAAAGACCTATGCATTTATAATATTATTACTAAAAAAATACCAAATGGTATACTTATTACGCTTGAAATTACTTTTGTATACCACGCTGACGAAATGGTATAGAAAAGTGTACATGATTGTATATCAACAATATAGAATTATACCTCGTTCGCATATCAACGAATTATTTCCCCTGAAATTGTCGAAAACGATGTTATTTTTTTAAGTGGCACATGAGCATAACAGTATTCACGGTCATAAACCCTTTAACTAGACTTCAAGATCTTAGCATGATAATTGTTCCGCAACACCACCCCCGAAACTGTTTAATAAAGCTTGTTGTCAAAAACATGAAAAACAATGACACATCACGGCTTTATTTCGTAGTGGTACTCAGATGTACAGTCAGAGCACTCACATCGCCTGTATACTTCTATGCTGTAATAGGCGACGAGCCTCTCGCCATATCGGGTGCAAATGACTCCAGGCTGATACTAAAAAAACCCAATATCACTTTGCCCGACCCGGAATCAAAACATACCTTCCAGCAAAGCAGTGGGCAGCAGATAGCACGTAGTAAGCATTGAGGATGTTGGCACCACAGGATTGCGACCAAGTACCAGAGTTTGGCCCAAAGTAATCCACCTGGACTATGGAAGGGTACTTGTCGATGGTGGTCAACTCACCACCGACTATGCGCCCTGGAGCCGACGCCGAAAAGGCGGATCCTACAATGAAAATAATTAAAGTTTAGTAGAATCACTTTCGGGGTGTGTGTTTAGCAGTGGGTAGAACTATGATGATCATATTGAAAGTCGTGATAGCTTTTGGATGAAGTTAACGGTTCTATGGTCTTATCGAAGAAGGTGAAGAGAAAAACGATTGTAGCAATTATGTTTTTATGCAATTGCTGGAACATAAACCAATGCATCCTTTGGGTTTCTTGATGTAATGTTGGCAGAGCGCGGCACGTTAAAATGCCTATACATCACCGAATTGCTTTCTTCTTTCATCTGTTCCTATTTTAAATGTGGAATCGATGAAACATGTTTTTGTGTTGCAGAATAGATCCGTTTTCACTATCGGCTTCTAGCATGATATCAACCAACATTGGTATCAAATCTTATGCTTATTACGTTTCAACTCCGGATTTCCTCTAGGGTACACCAGATACTGCTAACCACAACAGATTTATCTTCTCTTTCTGGAAATCTTTAGTTTAAGAGGCAACCACAAAAATAGTTACACATGTTCAAATCGCGTTTATGCTTTAATATCCTTACCAATACTTAATGATTCAAATTAAATGGGTTTACAATTTATTTACATAAAGAAAAATGAACTTAACATGTGTAGTTTAAAGTTTTGAATTTTTATAAATTTTTTGTACAATCTAATTTTACCTGCGGCCAAGGCGACAACTAGCACCAGTAGTTTCACCATTTTAAACGTCAACTAAATAATTCGTAATCCCTAACATCTTTTATAGGTTTCCTTTCAGTAATCCATCGTAAACTTTTATATTACTAATCGTATAATAATTTGATAATGTTTATGATGCTATACGTATGTTAGTTGCTACTACATACTAATTGTAGAAGTATTCCATTAGTGTTTAATGTTTTCTAAGTCTCATATCTCATGATTCATGAATAGTTGTTGAATTAAATACCAGTCTATCTATATCTATCTTCTATAAATATGTAGCTACGTATGGGTAGTCGCCTCTATGGAGGAACTGATGGTTGCGTTCCTCTATGGAAGGGGAAGATTGGGCCGCTACCAATATTATAATAAATATGTGTATGTATGTTCCCTAAGGACTCCAAAACGGCTGGAGTGATTTTTATTTATTTGAAATTAAGGATAACCGCTATATTGGTTTCTTCCGACGTGTTGGATGGTGTAGGGCAGTGTAGTCAATGAGGAAGGCTAGTATAGTTCTGGTAGCTATTAAAGAACGAATGTTGTTTATAATGTTTATATCATAACACTTAGTGAAGTCGCTATAAGCAAGGATAAAATACTTCTATAGGACGGGGACGCATGAATGACAGTATTAAAATATATTTTTCATTTAAATAACTTTATATAAGTTGATTACATATCATATATATATATAGCTTAAAGATTAATGGTTATCATGCGTAACTTTATTATTACTCTAATAAAGATTATCAAAATAATAATGTTTATTATTCGCTTCCATATATTAAATGGAACTGATGATACATTTACAAATGACTGAATCTAAAAAACTACTATTACAGTCGAATACATGACTTAAATGTTCCAAAAACAAATTAATTATCACATAATAAGATCTCTTTAATAAATAATTTTTATTTACTTAAACAGGCATAGGGACGATCCAATTAGTTTGTGAGACGGCAACACATTGGTGGACAGAGTATTTGATAAAGATCGCTGGAACACGTTGGATGCAGGCCGCTTTCGACAGGTCCGTCTGGAAATCTTTGAGGGAGGCCTTTATTCCGCCGTAAACCGTTATGTGGCTGATGATGATGAGACGGCAGCACTAATGCCAGAGAAGGTCTCGTTCGCGCAACCACGGTTCCAGGACACTATGCCAATTATGATGTTGAAGTACAAGGATCCTCCAGAGTCGACCTGGCATGTCCTTGCCTCCCATCCAGGATACCAGCACAGATGTTGTGTGTATGTTCTCCGTGACGAGGTCTGAAGTGTTCAAGGTGAGGTATTTAGCTAGCAGCACATAACTCTCTGACTCTGTTCATGATGTATGGTCATATCTCTACGCTGATACGAGTCTGGTCTACCTTATTGTAATCAAAATAAAGTCAATTATGAGATAATTATAATGAGGCTTTGTGTTAACTTAGCTTCTTGGAGACGAAGCAGGTCCACCCATGTTAAAATTCGTTTATTAATAATAAATACATTTTATTCGACTGTCATGGCGACCAGAGACCAATAAACGAGATGGCCACGGCGCGGCGGTCGACGCTCGGGCCGTATCAATGCGAGGTGCTAGGGCTGTACAAGTATGTGACTATAGTAAATAGTGCGCTGTTTTTATGTGCAATTTTGTTAATCTATGACACATCTATTTGTAAAACTTCATTAATCTGGACACGAAGTATTCTTGCCTGACTGAGTACCCATACTTATCAAGGAGTAGGTAACAAACAGCGCGGTAAGATTTTGCCCACTTATATTAAAATTAGAATGATGATTTTCGTCGCAGTGTCCTCTCTACTAATGTTTCTCTTAGTGTCTTAAAATAAGTGGTGGAAGGGACAAAACATCGGTCTCCCCGTGGCTATGAAGGCGGCAAAAGTTTTCAAAATGTCGAAAGATAATTATAATATAAAAACTCCGATAAAATCCGGCAAATACTTTTATTTCAAATCGTTAAAGTTATGGATTTGATTCCAGGCGGTGCAACAAAGTGCGTCATCATGTCCCTTATTAACTTCTACTTTTTATATCGAGGAAGTACATGGTGAAGTTGTTGTTCCGGAAAAGATTGAAGAGGCGTGAATCCACGAACAAAATCTAGTCTCATAAATAAATATGATAAAAAATACAAGGGGTATAATGCAAATCACCTACGCGCAGGAGTCGCGTGCGCAACTACTGAATAAAATTATCAACTAAGCAGTAACTTATCGTGTAATCCCAAGATAAAGTATCGAGTTAAAACTGATCATCGCCGGATAATTTACATTACAGTCATTTTATTAGTGCATTAGACATGGTATTGTTTCTGTTTTGTTCTTCATGTATCGTACACAGTTGCCATCCACTCTATCACAAAATAAAATGTTCAAAACTCAACAAGCAATTACTAGTTTAGCGGTTCAAAGGTAGACACCGCTGTAGAGGCACTGATGGATGCTTCCTCTAGGGAAGGCAAAGATTTCCAGTCAGGCAGATGTTGCCCCTGACCGGGCGCGGCCCTCCGATGATTTCTATTCGGAGGTGGTATATATGCAACGCGTCGCTCAAATTGTGCAAGCGTAATCCAGAATCGTTTTTCGCCATCTCGCATGATTGCTATGCGATAAATCACTTCAGTTGTGTCAATACCACATCGGTCTTCTCGAAGTTCCGCTAATGTCGACGAGATGGCGGTATTTATACTAATTGTACTGCTACACTAGTATACTAAAATCATGCATGTTAATAGTAGGTATCGTTGTCCTTTTTTCTATTGTATTAATTATTCATAAGAATTATTCAACTACTTACGTGATCAATAAGAGTATACCATTTCCATTTCTTTGATTCTTTAAATTTTTTAAAATAATAAGCTCATATACAGCGAAAACTTTATTTACTCTAAAATAGAATCTTAAACAGCAGTAGCGACGATCCAGTCAGAGTAGGGTCCAACAGCAGCGCTGACTCCTGGGTAGGTGTCGTTGGCACACTCATGTCCCCACGAGACAACACCAACTATGATATCGCCGAGGTACATTGGTCCGCCAGAGTCACCCTGACAAGCGTCCTTGCCTCCCACGTCCAGGATACCAGCGCAGATCATGTTCCCCGTGACTTGGCGAGGAGGATTGAGGGTTAGATACCTCTCGGCGCAGATCTGGCGGTTCACGGTGTAGATGGTCACGTCTTGCAGCTGAGATGATTGAGGACCTAGCCACTGGTGGAAAAAAATAGTGATTTGCAAATAACTTTTTAAATCCATTCCCACTAATCATTCTTTATTACTCGTTCTTATATCTATATGCCTATCTAGGCAAACGAGAACGCTTATGAATCGTAACGCGCATAAACAGTTTTTATCACTACCATTACTATTATGTTGTTAAGAAATACATACCTCAATAGCGCCCCAACCAGCATGAACAACGGGCATATTGTCAGGAATCTCAAAGCCCTG
Organism: Manduca sexta; assembly: GCF_014839805.1. NCBI lineage: Eukaryota > Metazoa > Arthropoda > Insecta > Lepidoptera > Sphingidae > Manduca > Manduca sexta. The sequence continues at coordinate 2,931 of NW_023595053.1, read as the reverse complement.
AGGCACAATCGTCGCTCGCTGCATCACTGGGTTGTAGATGATGGGCGATCTCAAGCGGACGACGTTGATGTCAGCATCGCCAGGGATGATGTTGTAGTCGGGGTGATTGAACTCTCGCACGATACCGATCACTTCGCCGCCAGTGTTGCGGAAGGTCGAGCCACCTCGTATACGTCTACGGGAGCGGTCGTAAAATCTGAGGGAAAAGAATTAAATAGTTGTTGTAGTTCTTAACCTGAATCATCTTGAGCTGGATGTCTTCCTCAGAAGAATAATAGCTTGAAATCACACAGTATTGTCTCATATTTTTAGGGTTTCACACGAGTTCTGTATAAACCTTATAATAAAATTGGTTGTAAAATTAATACTTTAGAATTACTACTAAGACTTTAGACTTACTAAGAATAGTATTAAAAATATGAGTTGATGATTTGTGAAAATTTGCGGAAATAAGAGTTTGTCATTCCTCTCAGCATTATTGAATGTCAACGCCACTTACAAGCCAGCGAAGCAGTGAGCTGCAGACAGCACGTAAAATTGTTAAGGATGTTGGCGGCACAGGATTGGCCCCATGTGTTGGTGAAGATGCCCAGAAATTCCACTTGCACAAGAGATGGGTATCGGTCGATGGTCGTCAGCTGCCCGCCGACTATGCGGGAAGCAGTCGACGCCGCGGAGGCGGTACCTGAAACGAAAACGTACTGATTAATTCTGAGATAATAATTGGAATCACTTATGGAATGTGACCTTACAATAGATTGACTGTATTACTAGAGTTAACTCCACTTGTTCTAAACACATATTCACAATATTCAGATTAAAAAACTTGTAATAATATTACCTGCGAATAAGGCAAAAGCTATAACCAACCACTGCGCCATTCTGACCTCAAATAACTGTTGGTGGACCATTATCACATTATTTATATTAGGCTAATTAGTCATTAGAGGCAACATCGGGTTTTACCCTGATAATGATAATATTTCAGCTTCATTCAGTTTTTAGGTACCGCAGCCATAAATTCTGATAAAGAAACCTTTGTTTCTTGTGGGCATGGACCTTCATTTGTTGATAGCCTGATCCTGCTCCTTAACGAGATCTTGAGGGTAACTAGACAGAAAGACAGAAATAACCAAAGGCATAAGCCTTTCTCGCGAGATGTAAATCGCCAGACACCAGAGCGAAATACTCTGAGGGCCTTTGCAATTACGACAGAATCAGGGTAATGTTTTTGTGCATAAGTATTTAATTGTTTGATTCTCTGTAGCTTAATTAATTATGCGATTTATAGCATTACGCTGTTCAACAAGAAGAAAAACTTGGTACTTCTTTTAGGCGCATTGCGAGCACGAATTGGAGAGATTTGGCATGATAAAGTCCATGTAGAAAAGACTGAACGACCACCACGACTGATCCTGCTCCTTAACGAGATCTTGGCGGTAACTAGACAAAAAGACAGAAATAACCAAATGCATAAGCCTTTCTCGCTTGATTTTCGCAAGATGTACTACATCTCCAAACGCCAGAGCGAAATACAATTACGATAGAATCGGGGTCATGTTTTTGTGCATAAGTATTTAATTCTTTGGCCCCTCTGTAGTTTAATTGATGTTGCGGTTTGTAGCACTACGCTGCTCATCAATATATTAAAACAAGAAAAAACTTGGTCCCTCTTTTTAGGCGCATTGAACGCACGGATTGGAGAGGTTTGGCATGATTAAAGTCCATATAGAAAAAAAAATGTATGACCACTAATACTTATAATTATAAAGAAATACTCGTTAATAGCAGCGATAGCCTAGTTGGTTGTGGAACGGACTGCGGAGACGAATGTCCGCAGGTTCAAATCCCAAGGGCCCACACGTCTGATTTTTCTAAAAAATGATGTGTGTATTCTTTGTGAATTATCGTTTGCTTTATCGGTGAAGGAAAACATCGTGAGGAAACCTGCATACCTGAGAAGTTCTCTACCAATGTGTCCAACCTTCTAGAAGTGTGTAGTCTACCAATCCGCACTAGGCCAGCGTGGTGGACTAAGGCCTAATCCCTCTCAGTAGAGGAGGCCCGTGCAGCAGTGGGCAAGTATATAATACAGGTCTGATATATATATTTATTATTATACTCGTTAATAGGCAGGTATGCATGGTGAACCTCAGCCCGTTGCCAAGATGACTTTCTACAATGGTTAACGGTAACGTTATGTAAAAGAATGACATATCGTACCGTTTTACTTATTGATAGGATATAATATGCCATTTGCAAAATTTTTAACCGACTCCAAAAAGGAGGAGAACCGTTCGTACTTGCGTTAGTAATAATCATCTTAACTATCTGAGCTGATGAAGCAAAGTACAACTCCTTAACAGTAAAAGTTACGCGAAAAGGAATTGACTTATTTAGTAAATTCTTTTTATGTTTGATAGAGAGTTTGCCATATGATTATTACTAACACAAAAAATGCAAAAGGTAAAATCTTTTTAACAAAAAATTAAAACGCCTTCAAAACCAAAAAAATATTTAACATTACCTATATACTAGTTACCAATTTTGGAGTCGGTGCCTAATAAAAATAAACATTACTCATTAAATTGCTAGTTAAGGCTAGATAAATACATGAACAAATGTACGAAAACTATGTGTGATTGTTACTAGGCACCGACTCCAGAAATTGGTAACCAGTATATCGGTAAGACGAATATCCGCAGGTTCAATCCCAAGGGCACACACCTCTGACTTTTCTAAAAAACATGTGTGTATTCTTTGTGAATTTATCGTTCGCTTTAACGCTGATGGAAAACATCGTGAGGAAACCTGCACATCTGAGAAGTTCTGTATAGAATTTCGAAGGTGTGTGAAGTCTACCAATCCGCACTAGGCCAGCGCGGTGGACTAAGGCCTTAATCCTCTCAGTAGTAGAGAGGCCCGTGCTCA
>NW_023595052.1:0-14424 GCF_014839805.1 Manduca sexta | reverse complement strand
AAATGTATTGAAGCTACCCAAGTTCATGGGATATACCATATACTAACGGAGATGCAAGAGAAAGTGTATACAAGAAAATTTGATAAATCTGAATATACCTGGTCTTTCAATCAGACATATCAAAAAATTCTGCAAGTTATATATATTATAAATACCAAACATACATATTTGGTTTCTGTAAAACTCCGTTACCACATGTTTGGGTTTACTACATTACACACAGTACAGTACACTCATTGACTAACGAGAATGGTTTCTGCATAATGTCCCAATGGTTTGCCTATACAAAATCTCCTGTACCCAGCAGTCTTTAATAACCAATTAAACATACTTTAATAATAATATTTACATTTCTCAATGATTGATAAATTAGATGGGCGAGTTCTTCAATGTTTTTAAAACATTATCACATTTAGTTAATGGTTTTTTAATTATGAATATACTCACCAAGTGCTTGCAAAATGTTGTTTTTAGTTTCAAGATCTTTCTTCAACTCATCAGAGCTTCTACAGGTTTTACTAAAATCATTTTAAAAAAATACAATTTTATAAGTGACTTACAATTTATTGGTTTTTATTTTTTGTATATAACATTGTATTTTTGTAATAAATTACCTTTCGCACATCTGTTTCTGCAATTGAAGCTGTGTTTTAAAATTTTCTGACTCAATATAAAGTTGTTCAAAATCTAGTACAATTTCTGAAAAAAAAAAAAGATGTAAGTAATCTATACTATTATATAAAGCTGAAGAGTTTGTTTGTTTGTTTGTTTGTTTGTTTGAACGCGCTAATCTCAGGAACTACCAGTCCAAATTGAAAAATTCTTTTTGCGTTGGATAGCCCTTTGTTCGTGGAGTGCTATAGGCTATATATCATCACGCTATACCCAATAGGAGCGGGGCAGTAATGGCTAATCTCAGGAACTACCGGTCCAAACTGAAAAATTATTTTTGTGTTGGATAGCCCTTTGTTCGTGGAGCGCTATAGGCTATATATCATCACGCTATGACCAATAGGAGCGGAGCAGTAATGACTAATCTCAGGAACTACCGGTTCGAACTGAAAAATTCTTTTGTGTTGGATAGCTCTTTATTAGTGTAGTGCTATAGGCTATATATCATCACGCTATGACCAATAGGAGCGGAGCAGTAATGGCTAATCTCAGGAACTATCAGATCGAACTGAAAAAAATATATTTGTGTTGGATAGCACTTTGTTCCTGGAGTGCTATAGGCTATATATCATCACGCTATGACCAATAGGAGCGGAGCAGTAATGGCTAATCTCAAGTACTACCGGTTCAAACTGAAAAAATATTTTTGTGTTGGATAGTTCTTTGTTGGTGGAGTACTATGGGGTATATATCATCACGCTATGACCAATAGGAGCGGAGCAGTAATGGCTAATCTCAGGAACTATCAGATCGAACTGAAAAAATATTTTTGTGTTGGATAGCACTTTGTTCCTGGAGTGCTATAGGCTATATGTCATCACGCTATGACTAATAGGAGCGGAGCAGTAATGGCTAATCTCAGGAACTACCGTGTTTGAACTGAAAAAATCTTTTTGTGTTGGATAGCCCTTTGTTCCTGGAGTGCTATAGGCTATATATCATCACGCTATGACCAATCAGAGCGGAGCAGTAATGAAACATGTTGCAAAAACGGGGAAAAATTATTAGTTTTGAGAGCTTCCGTTGCGTGCGCTGCGTAAACGGTTAAAGTTATGCAACAATGATGTATGACGAGATTATTCCTCTTAAAAAGTTTTAAAAAATATACTATAAAACAAAGTCCCCCGCTGCATCTGTCTGCCTGAACGTGTTAAACTCAAAAACTACTCAACGTATTAAGATGAAATTTGGTATGGAGACAGTTTGAGAGGCTCCCAGGAAACTACTACTTTTATAACGGAAAACTTTAGCCTGAAAAACTTTATAACGCGGGCGGAGCCGCGGGCAAAAGCTAGTTATAGAATATAAACAAAATATTGGACTAGACGTATCTGTCACTCTTCATACAAAAAACATTTATACAATCAAAATAAAAAGTAACCCTCTTAGAGAAACTTTTTATCTTGTGGGAAAACTATTATTTAAATGTTATAAACTAACTGAGATTACTTTGTTTTCTATTCGAGATATTTTTATACTTTGTTTCCTTAAAGAGTAAATTATTTGAAAACTGATTACCTTTAAAATGCACAATACTTTGTTGTAAAGTCGATTCGAGACCCTGTATTTTTGGACTATAGGATTTTATGGAAGAAATAGAACTATTACTATTGCAGTAACTCATATTTTTATTCTGAGCAATTAATAGATCAATAATTAAGCTAAATAAAACAATTGTAAAGGCCTGTTAAACTACTAAATAAACGGTTCTTATCACATAAATGTATAAGCCAATCAAGTATAAAAATTACACTCCAGTCTTTACTTCCAAATAAAATAGTAAAATTATAAAATGAGAACTATCCACATTATACAGCTATTTAAACAAAATTTACTTGACACCAGAGACCAATAAACTAGAGAGACGGTTAACTTCATACATTGATTTTAACACGATAAGGAAACCCACACTAGCATGCGTTTCATGTCTATATTATGTTATACAATTAATTCATGAATAGTTGGAACTCTCTTTCTTTCCCGGGTGAAAAACCTATGACCCTTATTATTCTCACTTACACACAGGTTATGTTGAAAAATAAATATGGCCGTAGTACTAGAGACGTAGCCGTATTGAAAATCGATATTTTTCCGAATATACCGATTTTTAAATAATTAAGGATGTGCTTAGGCTGGTTTCACACTAATACAAAAAATCGGTTATCGATTTGCTACAGTGAGTACACGGCGTAAATGTAGTGTCACGTGTTTACCCATTTAAAATATTGACAAATAAAATAAAACAACTTTTCTTATCTAAATATAAAGATTTATTAGTAATGTTTTCATTACTTTTCACGCCCAATTTACCATAATTTCAGAATCTACCGATAGCCAGCGAAAATAATTTTTACTTAAAATTGCAGCCCGTATAATTGCATTTTCTGTTCAATAAAATAAAATATAGGTAAACAAAGTTATTGCTGTACTTATGATACGTTTAAAACAAATCAAATAAATTAATGAACAAACCACTGAGTCACTACAGACGCTAAAATTTAAAAATAATTGATATATAAAGGATAAAAAAACGAAAGAAGTCAGCTCGGGCCGACAGGACAAAAGGTATATGATATAATCTTAATAAAATAAAAGGAATGCATCACGATCTTCGCCGTCGAAGAATACAATATAGGCCCCTACCTAGCTAATCCACCAGCCTTTCACTAGCTACCTAAGAGATGACTACCCGAAGAAGAAAAGGCAGAAAAGAAACTCCGGGCTTATTTTTTTTGTCATCAATTACCAAATATTTTTTATAGATGTTGTATACAAAGTAGTCACATAGCTTATATAAGGTGGTGCACGGATTAAAAACATGGACTGGCATAAAGCAAATACATAAATAGTGCACACCGTTCAGCCGCTTACATTTACCAACATAATTTTAATTTTCATCATTACAATTCAATATTATAAAGGCAAATGCAACAACATGATTTTTGGTTGTCTTCCACTTATTAATATTTTGTCATATAAATCAACAATAACTTACAAGAAACAAAATTGGATTGCATATAAATTTAACAGTAACAATTTACATAAAATTAAAAATAATGACAATACAATGACTGACTAGTGGCACATTTGAAAGAAAAATTACTACAAAAGGACAAAAATGTTAGATATTTTATATTGAAAACATGATTTTAAATAAAAAGGTAAAATTAATATTTTTGTACATAGTAAATGAATAGAAATATGAACTATTTTGGAAACATAAACATTTTTATTTTACCGTGTTCAAGCATAATTATGCATATGAGATTTTAACAACGGCTTGCTTAACAGTTAGCAAAATTAAGATAATTGTGAAGACTAGCACTATAATTTTACACAATATAAAGAGCCATACTTAAGCTATTCACTATTATACACTATGCATTAGGTATAATAACTAATCTAACAACACAAAACTAAGAATTTATTTGAATATGATTATTCTCTCACGAAAAGCATTCCATGCATAATTTAACATTTTGCAATATCATATAATGGCACATTTGCTACTAAAAATGCTACAAAATACAGAAAATGTTGAATACATTATAATGAAAATATAATATTAAATTAAAGGTAAAATTACTAATTCTGCACAATGTAAATCAATAAAAATATGAACAATTTGGGAAACATACACATAATACTTTTTGTAGAAATGTAATTTATTTACTTGACAATTATCTGGTAGGCTCATTTTAGGTTGTACAAGCATAATTATGTATATAAGATTTTAACAACTATTTGCTTAACAGTCACCATAATGAAGATTATTTTAAAAACTACTATGATTTTATACAATAAACAGAAAGCATAATAGCTAATTTAAAACCACAAAAATGTGGGTAATACACTTTAAAAAACATCAATTTCATTTGCAAAAATCGTAATAATTGTGGACAAAATACTATGAAGAACTTTAATTAAGTGAGATTAGGAACTACGCCTTCTTTGTGATCTATAACTCAATCCTTTTGTGACTTTCTCACGGATTAGAGTTTCCATTTCTATATCTTTAGGCCTTGAATCAATATTATTCATTCTATTATTAAAATTAATACACCACTGCTTAACTTGCATTCTAACTATGTAGGACCAAAAGCTTTAATAACAGCCGTTTTGTGAATATTACAGTTGTACCAAGTAGTGTCAATATATTTTATTAAATTACTTATTAAGTCAGAATAAATATAAACACTGCAAAGAAATGGCATCATCTTGTCAATAATGTAAATACTCTGCCAGACCATTTGACTAAAATTATTAGAAGGATAACATAACCTATCTACATTGGAACTATATTCTCTTAAATTAATTAATTCGTGAAATGACTCTCTCTGAGATAATAGTGCTTTTGTACAATTATCACAATCTTTGCAGTTCAAATTGGACATCAAAAAACGACAAACTGCACCAGCAATATATGGTACAGACTTATGTTGGAATATATTCTCGTTAGGTATAGAAATTTCTATAAAGTTAGTTTCATTACATTGAAGACTATCAGTGTATGAACCATATTTTTGGTGGCTGACTAAATGTTTTAATGTTCCCAACATTTTGTCATCATCATCAGAACAATTAGTGTATAAAGATTTACCGGTAGTAATGTTGTTAATCAACAAGGTTTTAAAAGCCGATACAAAATGAGTACAATTAGGATTTGTACTAAAATTACCATGTGCCCTTATTTGACCAAAAAAGTTTTCTATCGGATCTTGATTAAGACGTCTAAGACTTAAAAATTTAACACCATCAATTCTCAGCAGATCTGACCACAAATGTTTTATTGTTTTTATATTATGTTCAAAATGCTTCAGTGATAAAGGCTTCCTTTCCCTTTCATTGGAAGCGTCAAAGCGCATTGAAGCTAGCTTTTTCACAGCATCATTCCAGAATGCAATGTGCTCCGAATTATATGAAAGAGCATGTTTTAACTTATTCCCATAATGACCAAAACCATTTAAACTATCAAACAAATTATTTATAAAAGAAGAATTTCTGCTGTGAACAAACCATTTCCAATGTCTTCATTTAAACTTATGTAATCATGATCCTGGAGAGATAGCAGAGACTTCATCTGGATTTCTAGTGATGTAGCCACTTGCCGGCTAAAAACTTGGGCTGCAAATTTGACCTGAAATGTTAATAATATAAATAATATATTAGTAAATTAATAAATGAACGATTTTAATCATGGTATGATTATTTAATCTGTTATGAGCTTAAAGATATTTAATTAAATGGCCCAAAGAAATTGATATTCTGGCCAATACTTTCACAAGAATACGGCAATTTAACATATTATATTAAGGTTTTTTTATGACAATTGTTGTACATTATGCCAATTTCAAGTTGGGGAAAGTGGTTAATTTAATCACAGAATACGATTTATTGGAAACATGAAAGGAAAAGGATCAGTAATGATGATATAATTTTATTTCCTGATGATAGTACGGTACTATTCTCTGAGAAAACTCAGTTATTACTAGAGGCTAGAGTAAATAAGGCATTAGAGGACATTGTGAATTGGCTTACAGAAAACCATTTATAAATTAATTTAAAGTAAAACATCTTATTTTTGAAATTAAACTAATTTTCGGATTCTATCGCGGTGTTCGTATTTTATTTTCTCCCGACGTTTTGCAGCCTTCATGGTCCCCCCCGTGGCCATGAAGGCTGCAAAGTCTTCGAAACGTCGGGAGAAAATAAAATACGAACACCGCGATAGAATCCGAAAATTAGTTTAATTTCAATGTCTAACATTCGCGTAAATATAAGAAATCATTATCTTATTTTTTTTTTTCAAGAATAGGTCAGCAACTAAATTGCTTTCTATAAATTATCACTTACAGGCAGAAGCCATACGATTTTTAGGGCTCCAGGTGTACTGCAACTTAAAACTGGAAGGAACTTAAGGAAAAATTCTTACATTAACTAGTTTATTTATATACGAAATTTCAATATTTGTAAAAAGAAACCTACATATATTATGTACACTAAATATTATAGCAAACGAAATAAAAATGCCACCTAACAATACAGCTCTATTAGATAAGAGCGGTATCTGCATGGGTCCAAGAATATAATATAATAAATTACAAGTTGTATTGTAAACATAGAAAACATAGATATATTTAAACGTAAATTAAAAACCTTTTTAATTGATAAGACATATTATTATATAAGAGAATATTTACAGGAATAATTTTGTGTAACAATTTGTAACAACTGTGATAGATTATATTATATTATCATACCTACCTAATGCTATACTATATTAATATACTATATTAATATTAAATTGTTATTTTAGCTTAACTTTATATTGTAATTTTGCACGTCATTCGCCTAAATATGGTAAGACGCTATGTTATAAAATACACCACCTAATACTTAAGGTACCCATATTTGCAAAATAAATGAATTGATTCATTGATTGATATGGTAACGAAATTAAATAAAGAAATCTGATTATGGATATGTCGGAGATAAGCCAGTATCCACGTGTTCGGAGTCCATTATAATGAAAACACAAACTTAATATTGGTTGGTTTATTCTCTCTTGATCTTGGAACACAAGTGAAGTGAATTTAAAATGACCAGGCTTTATATAATCCAATTGAGTCATAGTGAATTTAACTGCAACTTCCTTTTTAGAAAAATAATTAAAATTACTGTACAATAAATCGTAGGTTATAGCTGAATATTCAAAATTAATATTATAATGAATTTTACATAATTAGATATAATATTACTTTACATAAATAACTTTTTAAGTAAGCAAACTATTATTTTACATTATTTTCTAACAGATGCCGCTATTAACAAGGTGTGAATATTTTTACTTATAGATTAAAACAATGATATAGAAATCAGGATAATATTAACAATTCTAATTGAATTTACTTTAGACGTTTAGATTACATAAACAATTAAATAATGATATAAATAAATATCCATTATTTTCCAAACACTCAAATAGTCAATACAGTTTCTAATTTATTCTGAAACTTAATAAATAACAGAATTGCGGTTGTAAATACTTATTTAAATATCATTCTTTAATATTCTAGACTTTTTCATAATAATATAATCACTAAATATAAATTTGCGCCCATAGATACGATGCGAGAATACGAAAGGCGATTACGATGCTATTGGGAAACATCTCGATAATGTAGATTGGGAAAAGGTACTTGGTCACAACGGCGTCAATGATATGCTCACTAAATTCTACGGTATTTTACATGAGACTATCCAACTTTATGTACCTAAATTTAAACTAAGAAGTAACAAGTATCCGGTTGGGTTTAATCGCAACCTCATATGTATGTTGAGAAAAAAAATAAGTTTCGGCAATGCTATAAATTTTTAAGAACCCGTTAAATGGAATAGAATTTAAATTACTCAGAGAGAGTTGCAGATCCTTATTAAATAAATGTTATAATACATTATCTTGAAAGTATAGAAGATAATATTTAAAATTTTTATAATCATTTTTGGTCATTCATCAAGGCCAAAAGAAGAGGATCTTGCTTTCTCCCAGCTTCGATGTCCGATGGTAATCAAGTTAGTTCCAAAGAAGTTGAAATATGTAATATGTTTGCTTCGCACTTTGCATCAGTGTACGAGAAAGATACTAATGGAGTCGAATGTCGATGCTAACCCGAATTTTTCTTATCATTTCATGGATAGCTGTGCGAGTTACTCCTCGGACTTGGACTCGTAGTTTTACGTCGTTGCACATCACACTTAATGAAGTTTCACGTAAACTTAAGACTCTTGATATAAGCAAAGGTTCTGGCCCAGACAATATTCCAAATTTTTATGTAATCATTTTTGGTCATTCATCAAGGCCAAAAGAAGAGGATCTTGCTTTCTCCCAGCTTCGATGTCCGATGGTAATCAAGTTAGTTCCAAAGAAGTTGAAATATGTATTTGCTTCGCACTTTGCATCAGTGTACGAGAAAGATACTAATGGAGTCGAATGTCGATGCTAACCCGAATTTTTTCTTATCATTTTCATGGATAGCTGTGCGAGTTACTCCTCGGACTTGGACTCGTAGTTTTACGTCGTTGCACATCACACTTAATGAAGTTTCACGTAAACTTAAGACTCTTGATATAAGCAAAGGTTCTGGCCCAGACAATATTCCACCAAATTTTATTGTTGCATGAACAAGAAATCTGACTAGTCCACTTTGTAAAATCTATAAAAATCACTGAAAACCGGAATTTTTCCAAAGAAATGGAAGGTAGCTAGAGTGGTGCCGATACACAAGTCGGGCAATAACACATTAATGTCCAACTATCGACCGATTTCTATTTTTTTACTATGGCAAAATTGTTTGAATTTGTAGTATTTCCATATCTGGAAGCTTACTTCAAACCATTTTAACTGAACACCAACATGGTTTTGTTAAATTTCGCTCAACAAGCACTAATTTGGTCTCTTTTACTGAGTTGCTTTCAGAAGTCTTAGACAATAACATGCAAACTGATGTAATATATACAAATTTCAGTAAGGCTTTTGACAACGTTTTTCACGAACTCTTGCTGCAGAAGTTATCCGGTATGGGTACTCTTGGCACATGTATGAATGGTTTCAATCTTATCTTACTGGTCGCACTTACCATGTGGTTCTTAATGGTTTTAGTTCCAATTTCCATCATATTGCTTCTGGGGTGCCCACAGGGCTCCCATTTGGGACTGTTATTTTTAATATGTTCATAAATGACATTATCAATTGCTTGCATCATTCCACACCTTTCATGTTTGCTGATGACCTAAAGATCCTGAAGTCCATTAATTCTCCCGACGATGTCAAATTGTTACTGAGCAATTTAGAGGACTCATTCATTAGAGGATTCCACATATGGAATATATAATTAAAAAGCATCTAGTTTGTTAGGCTTCGTTATAAGAAATGGAAAATGTTTAGTTTGTTATAGTTGATTATTAAGGTATTGCATTAGTATTTTAAGGTAGCCCACCACCACTCACCCCCCGCTAAGCTACGACCCTGGTGCACAGCTGTCTAATAAATTGTCGAACAATGTGAAAGACAGTGATACTTTTAATAATTTACTTAAGGTTATAGCTTAAGGTCCATTTTTCATACATTTTGTTTCACCTTTAATCTGGGTAACTAAACAAGTATTGACAAGTAAAGAATTTAAATTCACGTCTAGTTAGTGATTAGTTCTCGCAGTTGAAAGAAAAACGTAAAAATAATTAATATGCATTGGATATTTCGGCCTTTAAAATTTCGTCGTATTAAACAAAATGTATGAAAAATGGACCTTAAGCTATAACCTTAAGTTACATATTATCGCGAAGAGTAACAAAGACTAACTAATATTGTTGCTTTAAGTGATAAATGCATGCATCTCATTATAAGTGTTCTTTAAATCTATAAATAATATATATTTTTTTACATGATTCTGTATGATGAATATACATAAAGTTTTATTTATTATGTCATGGTTAAAAGAACAAGGATGGATTTCAAGTAAAATAAGGCGGTGATATAAGGTAGATGTATCATATTTGGCACACGACATGACATTATGGGAATATAGATTTAAACCGAATTGAAAAAATAGACTGATTGTTTAAAAATACTCTACACTTTATAGAAAAATCATAAAGATAACTCAAAAAGCCCAAAATAATAATTTCATAAATAACTCCAAAAATAAGTTTAAAGCTGCATGGCAAATAATTAACAAATTCATACTACAAGTATCAAGAGTCAATAACGAACATAAAAAATAATCACATATACAAATCTCACAGACAATGCATAGATGAATTTATTTATTATTTTGTTAATATTATTGAAAACAACATAACATTTATGAATAATGAATATATTATTATACAAAAGTAATATGAAGAATTTTTGTTAATATTATTGAAAGCAACATAACATTTATGGATAATGAATATATTATATTCCAAAAGTAATATGAAGAATTATAGGTCTATAATGTTTTTTATGGTTATAGCAAAAATTCGTAATTTTCAAAAGTTATTGGGAAAGTAATTTACAGACTAACTGTGCTCATTACTCATATTTCGAAAAACATAAATTATTCTGTGCTGATCTAAAAGGTTTTCATAAGCACAGTTCTATTCATATGGCATTATTTGACCTGTTATCAACTGTTATGGCAGCTGTCGACAAAATAAATCCAGTCCAGGAGGTTTTTTTATAATATTAATTTGTAGGTGACAAACTCCTATGCCTACAGTTGATGCATTATTATTTGAAGCAGCACAATAAATATGATGCCAGTTAGGCCAATTAGAGTTTGTATAAGGGTAATTTTAATAATGTCAATATTGAAAAGTATATTAGGAGCAATTATCAAAGTACAATAATCATGCTTAAATAAGGGAGGATTTCAATCTTTTATCAATCAGTCAAGACTTGTAAACAGAACTGTGATAGAACAATGTATATTTATTTACCTTCATTTTGTCATATGAAGTTGGATTTATGTGCTTCTCAGTAAGTTTGGTGCTTCTTGCTCTGCCACCAAAACCATCCACTTTATAAAGTCTCTCAATATACTCCCACTTTGCCCTTTGGTTGCCAATGAGTAGGTTTTTTCTGAAAATTATTGCGAAAACATTTCAATAAATGAGGTACATCATAGATATGGTACAGTTGGGGCCGATTTTATAACAGATGTCATTGGTATATTTGTTACTACGTAGGAGTTCAGCATTAGAATCTGATATTAATGACTTAATAGCAGCAACATTGGCAGAACCTTGGTCACTGATTGTAGCTCTTACTATGAATCCAGATTTAAAACTGCTAATACTATTTCTTTAATAATATTTTTAAAACAAATGTTTTAACCCCATCTCGAGCAAAATAAAATGCAATTGAATTTTCCAAGGAGAAAACAAACCCCGTAACATAAAAACTAAAGCTTTATCAGCCACATTGTTTGTGCGTTTGCCAGAACCTATATCTTCAAAACCTTCAATGACCCCAGTAAAGAAATTAAAATTTAAGTGTTTTTTAATGGACATTTCATCAAACATTAATGTGCATTGCCTGTCTATTATGGTTTATCCAAGGCAGCATCTGCCAAATGTTGAAATATAAAGTCATTAATACCAGGCCTCAAAGGAATATTGCTGAGTAGAGAATTAATTCGATTTACATGGTAATGCTAAATGTTTTCGTAAAATCTATAGCACTTAGGGCTTAACTTATATAATGATAAAGCAAAAACTTTTTCTGAGTCTGTGTAACGGCGACCTTTTAATGAATTACCAGTCAAACGTAATTGTGAATCTACTAATAATTTCCCATATGTACTCAAAATGTTATATTTTTTCAAGAACACCTTTGTTTTGGTGCATGAAGGTCAAATCTAGTCTTTAACTTTTTATACCTTGATTGCAAGAGACGTAATTTATTCTTTAAAATGTGAATTGAAGAGCGTAAAATTCGTTTACGAGGGGTACATTCATTGAATTTAATCTAATACGATTAGTTAATCTACGTTTAACTAGGCTGTGACTTTTAATTTGTGCTCATTACACACAGCAATGGTGGTTGATGTGGAAGGGGTTATACATATTGGGTATTGCGTATTGTGAGGTATATTGGGAGTAAATTGAGTTGAGTACTACTATTTGCTTCATTCAATGAAGCATGAATTGATACCGTGCTAGACAGCTCAGAACTTTGATGTTCTTGTATGATAGAACAATTTTGCTCTATAGTGGGTCGATTAAGTTCAGAAGGGTTAACTACTTTAAAAATAAAGGGTTCAGTAATGCTACTAGTGGGTTCAATTTCTAATATCAAATCTCGGTTTGTAACTTTATATTTATCTGTATTTCCTAAGTTTACTAAAGGAATCGCATTAGGTGTTAATCTTAGATTCTGTTTTATATGTTCGGGAATAAAATGTTTATGACAAAAACGAATGTTTTCGCGTTGAGTAGGAGGATAATTTTGTAGGAATGGACATAAACTTAACCACTCTTCCCACCTTTTTTATTTGTGAACGGCACACTATAATATTTAATACCTCGGCCTCGAGTACTGCACCCGAACAGAGCACTTATAAACCATTATATTATCAAATAAATCAAACTATACGAAAAAAACAATTACACGTTTAAACTGGTAAACACTAAATGATTGCTTTTATAATATACTGTTTACAAAAACATTCACACACAATAAAGCACTATAATTAGATAATAAATAAATGAAAACCGCCTTCAAATCAAAATAGCGAATTGCGACGGAAAATTCAATTTCAAAGCAGCGGTTAAAGGTTAACCACAATAAAAATGGCGCTACGCGTCGTTTCAGAATCCGAGATTAGAGACGCTTATTTGCGATCGAATGACAGCTTATACTATAATACACACACTAATAAAGGACGTTGTGTAGAAAGAGACATTTAAGGAACGATTCATTAAATGTATGGAAAAATCGTGAAAAGTGAGATAGCTGCTCATCGCTATTGTGTTACTTTTTACGCCGAGTTAAACGGGTCTGTTTGATACCCGTGATATATAGACTCAATTTTTTTATTTGACAGTTTTACAGTGACAGTGACATAGCTAATCACGCCAAAACGACGATTTTTAATCTGAGATTTTAACGATGGAGCAACAAACCAAAGAAATATATTGAATTCACGCGTTCAAAAATCAGTTCCTTTCTATTCATTTCCAAACATTTTTTAATAAAATTACTAAGTTGTTGTGTGTTATTTTTCTTGTCTTGTTTTATATACCTATTTTAAAGCTCAATATACATTTTGCAGGTAGAGAGGGAGAGACGCATCACGTATGTTACAAATTAGAATAAGACGTCTTTCTACTAAAAGTAATGCATCATCAATGTTGTCAAAACTAACAAAATTCAAATGTCAAAATAATCAATTTGTTAGGAAGACAATTTAGTTCTAGAAGTTTACTGTATTTTTAGTGGACAATCAAATCATGTAAAGGAAAAATATTTTTTCTATTCTAACATTTAAGCAAGTCATCTATAATGATGATAATGATATGTTTTTAAGTTATTGTAAGACGAGACGGAAGAATTGCAAATTCCATCGCAGATACAAAATAAAAGAAGAATGTATAGAATTGGACGCATAAATCTTCCAGTAGAAGAATTAATAAAGAAGGCTGAAAACACGGTCAATATATTAAGATTGGAATTGAACCGAAACCTGAATTTTGAGAGTTTTGACGGGGTACAAATCTCAGGTAATAAATATTGCAGTTACAATACAGGTATTGTGTAAATGTTTTTCTTTTAGTTTTACAAGTGAAAGTGGAACATGGCTAATAAATATTAGTAATTTTCAATCCCAGCATGTTTTTATTCAGGAAAAACTAAAATCTGTTAATAACCGCTAGTTATAAGGTGAATATTATTTTCTATAGCTAACTTTAAAGCTATTTACTCCCTCATTCCTTTATTCAACCAAGTTTTTTGTTTAATATGCTTCTATTTGACGTAATACGCAAACATACACTGAAATCCAATAATTGTAACTAGCTTTAAAGTTACTTTTATCAGCCACCTTCTAGACCTAACTCAGTAAGTCCTGGTAGTAATCTTTTACCTTGACAACAGCTACAATACCATTTGCAACTAACTTCAAACTGGTCAAGTAATATAAATTAGAATAGGCGTTATTGTACCCATAAATAGTAGTGACCACCACACAGGGTGTAATTCTGCCATAATCT
>NW_023595051.1:0-9255 GCF_014839805.1 Manduca sexta | reverse complement strand
AATGACGCAGTTATTCCAATATTCGACGGATCGATTATAGTAGCTGGAAAATACGTATACTTAAGTTTTTGAGTTTAAGAAATGTAAAGAAGCTGCCATACGAATCAAAATGATTCGGATGATGTTGCAAAGGGAAGAGATGGATATCCAGGCAACGAACTACATTTATAGTGCAATAAGCAACAAGCAACTCGAATATATATGCGACTTAGATTCCGCATGCAAAATATTGGCAAAATTTGATGAAATGTACCTGCAGAAATCATCGGCACTACAGATTATATGTCGCAACAATGTAGAAGCAATAAAATTATCGAACTATTCGCAAGTAAGTGTATTTTTTTACGACTTTGAGAAATCAATAAATCAGTTAAAACAAGCCGGCGCGACGGTAAGTGAACAAGAAAAATTAAATTATATGTTAAAGGCCTTACCTCGTAATTACAGTCATATTGGAGATCTAATAGACGTTTTACCAGAAAAAGACAGAACTGTAGATTATTTGAAAAGTAAAATTATGTTAAAATCATTGATAAAGAACCTGAAAAATGTAATGAACCATCACGCGACAACTCAAATGTTTTAAAGCTCACACTAGTAGTTCTGCATCACCTAATAAAAACTTTAAATGTTTTACCTGTGGAAAACCTGGCCACATGCAAAAGAGATTGTCGACACAGAAATGTTAACAGTGGTAGAGGAAATGGATTTATTAGATTTTAATAATCGTGGACATCAACGTGGATCATATTATAATTCAAGAAATATTAGAGGAAGAACTTATAATAATAAATCCAGTAATGAGAGTGGTAATAATCCTTGCAACTATTGAGAATAATAATGTTTCAACTTCAAGTAAAATATATAATATTGAGCAGTCTGGCCACTTAACTTGGTTATTAGATAGTGGTTGTACAGATCATATAATTAATACTGATGAGTACTATCATTCATGTGAAATATTACAACAACCTATTAAAGTAAAAGTTAGTGATGGAAGAATATTAGAAGCTACAAAGGTCGGAAAATACAAACTTATTTTATGGTCTATGGAAAAGTCTGAAGTTGTTTTGAACAATGTTTTCTATGTCAAAGAGATGAAAGCAAATTTATTGAGCTATTCAAAGATTACAGACAATCATAAAATTGTTTCCAGGGGACGCACAATCAAAAATATATAACGCCTATGGAACTATTATAGCTATAGCAGTGAAAGAAGATAGACTGTATAAATTAAAAGGTTATATAAATGCAAGTACATTACATGCTAATTTAGTGAAGAAATCAAGTATGACAGTGAAGGAGAAATTACATAGGATGCTTGGTCATATAAACTTTAACAATTTGAATACTATGTACAAGTGAATTATTGAAAGGATTACCAAAGGAGATTGAATGTAAGTACATGAAATGTGCTATATGTATTGAAAATAAAATGCATAACTTGCCATTTAAAAATAATAGAAAACGAGCACAGGATATATTAGAAATTGTACACACAGATTTAAATGGGCCACACAGAACTACAGGTTTTAATGGTGAAAAATATTTTAAGTTTTATAGATGACTATAGTAAGTTGGCAAAAGTTTATTGTATTCCGTCAAAAGATAAAGTATATAATTGTTTAATGCAGTATGTTAATGAGATACAAAATTTAACTGGGAAAAATATTAAAGAATTGAGATGTGATAATGGAAAGGAATACATTAATAAAAGAGTGTTTGACTTTGCAAGATCAAAGGGAATTATGATTAAATCTTGTCCGCCATATGTGCATGAATTAAATGGCACAGCAGAGAGGTTCAATAGATCAATAATGGATATGTCAAGATGTCTTTTGGCAGAGGCAAAAGTGCATAAAAGATTTTGGCCTGAAGTGGTTATGGCCGCAGCTTATTAAAAGAATAGAACATTAACAAATGGCACTATAGAAAGGAAGACGCCTTATGAGATATTTTTCAAACAAAGGCCAAGCATTGAAAATTTAAGGATATATGGAAGTAAAGTATTTGTTAGAACACCAGAGGAAAAAGAGAAATGTAAATGGGACAGGAAAGCCGAGCTTGGCATACTAATGGGCTATACAGATGTTGGATATAGAGTATTAATAAACAATAGAATAGTTGTAGCAAGACATTGTGATATAATTGAAGATGATGTAATGTGTATTGGTAATAGAGAAAGAAAAATGATAAAAGTAATAGCCAGCGAATAAATTGGAAGAGAAAATTATAGAAGAGAAGAAAGAGACTAATGCAGAAGAAAATAATGAGAAAATTAATGAAGATTTGAATGCTGAAACAAATGAAAGTTATGATGATAATAAAGTAATTGAAACAAGAAATCGGCGTAAAATCAAGCCACCAACCGGTTTGATGAAGAATTTGGTTATTATTGTATAACTGTTAACTATTGTGATGCTATGATTCCAGATAATTTTCAGGAGGCAATAACTAGCGATGAAGCAAAAGAATGGACTGAGGCTATGAATCGTGAGATGAACAGTTTGGCAAAAATGAGACCTGGAGACTTGTAAGTAAACCAGCAGACAAACAGCCTTTAGATGTGAAATGGATATACAGAAAGAAAGCCGAAAATAAATTTAAAGCTAGGTTAGTAGTAAGAGGTTTTCAACAAAAGATTTTATTGATGATATATATTCACCCGTTGCTAAAATGCAAACTTTAAAATTGTTATTGTCTTATTGTTGTCAAAATAATCTTAATATACATCAGATGGATGTTGAAACTGCTTTTTTAAATGGTAAAATTTTATCTGAAGTTTATGTAAAGCAGCCAATTGGTTATGATGATGGCACTGATAGAGTTTATAAATTAAATAAAACATTATATGGTTTAAAAAAAGCCCTCGGGCTTGGTATGAATGTGTCAATAAGTTTTTAACTAGTCTTGGATTTCAGAGAAGTAAATATGACTTTTGTTTATATTTTAAATTGGATACTAATGTGAGTGTATACATTTTGTTATATGTTGATGATTTGTTAATATGTTGTAAAGATGAAAAGGTAATGAGTAATATTAAAACAAACTGTTAAGTAAATTTACTATGAAGGATATGGGTAAAGTTAAAGAATACATTGGAATACATATTGATTATGATTATAAAAAGAATAAGACCATGACACTGAGTCAGGAATCATATATAGAATCATTAGCTAAGCGTTATAATATAATAAATACAAAGTTATATACTACACCAATGGAAGTAAATCTTAAACTAGAAAACTGTAATATTAATGAGAATGTAAAATATAGAAATTTAATTGGAGCACTTTTATATATTAGTTCAGGTACAAGACCAGATATATCGTTCAGTGTTAATTATTTGAGTAGATTCCAAAATTGCTATAATGAGACACATTTTAAATATGCTTTGCGAGTACTTAAATATCTTTACTTAACAAAACATATAGAATTAATTTATAACATGAATATAAATTCTGATATGTTAGATTGTTATGTAGATGCAGATTTTGCAGGAGATATTGTCAGTAGGAAATCAACAACAGGATTTGTAATTAGACTGTTTGGGAATGTAATATTTTGGAAATCAAAGAAACAGAATTGTGTAACAAAGTCATCTACATTTGCTGAATACATTGCGCTGTCAGAAGCTGTTACTGAAATTAAATTTATAGTTTGTTTAATTAATGAGATTTGTCAGAAAGATTGTACACCTGTAAAAATATATGAAGATAATATTGGAGCTCAAATTATTGCTAAATACGGAAATTTCACAAAAATTCAAAACATATTGAAGTTCATTATCATTTTGTTCATGAAAGTGTTAAAATTGGTTTAATTGATGTTATAAAAATTGCATCTGATCAAAATATAGCTGACATTTTAACAAAACCATTGGGAAGTAATAAATTTAATAAATTTAGAGATATGTTAAAGTTGTTGTAAAAGTAATTTATCTTTCAGATGGATATTATGTTGAGATAAATATTGGTTTAAATTGTTTAATTAAAGATGATAATTTTAATATAAAAAAAAAAGTTACAATTAATATGTTATACTGAAGGTAATGTTTATAGAGCTATTGTTTTAATTTAAAATACTTGATATGAGTAGTGTATGATATGATTTAGTTAAAATATAAATGTAAGGAGGCATGTTGAATGGGTACATTTATATTTGTTTAGGGTAACATTTGTTAATATGTAATTTAATTTGTTTTGTGGCAACACGCCTCCACTTCCTTCTTCCTGTCACGGGCTGCCGGCGAGCAGCCACAATAATGTAGTTCTTTAAGTTTATGTTTAAGATATCAAATTAAATAACAGTGATCCGTCATAGTGGTTTTATTAACACACATTACCTCCTCCAGGCACGTCTAGAAAGAAATTATTAATTTTATTCGGGTCATTAAGGTTCTCAGGTGCTGTTAGATTTTTACACTGTTATCCAACGAACAAGTACGTTTCAGATGATTCCACATTTGTTTAGGCTTGTCTTTATTATTATTTATATAGAAATTAAAATATGCACTCTTTTCTCTTTCAACACTGCTATTTACCATATTCCGAAGACTTTTGTAATACTCTTTGTGCGTATCCTTGCCGGAGGTGCGTGCTCTGTTCAGAGCTGAGTCCCGAAATGCCATCATAAATTTAACCATGTTAGTTATCCATGGTGTAGATTTGGTCTGTTTTTATACGTTTAACTGGAGCGTATAGGTCGTAAAGATTTAATATCATTTTGTTAAATAATTGCACTTTATCGTCAACATTCGATAGCTGTAATATTCGGAACCATGGTAAATTATGTAGTTTACCTAGAAATAATTCTTCGTTTATAGAGTTTATTGATCGCCTAAGTATATATTGAGGTTTTTCTTTGGGCTTTTAATATTAAACTCAGATAATACCATGGCGTGATCACTAAGTGCGGGGTTATGTAAGACACTTACTACTTTGCATAGCCTAGGGCAGTCTGTAATTATTAGGTCGAGAAGAGAGTTAGATCCTTCGACTATCCTAGTAGGTTCATGTACTATGTTCTCTAGTCCTCTCTGAGTACAAAATTTATTATTTCTCTGGCAGATGTTGTTTGTGGCTGCAAGAGATCCACATTAAAATCAGTCAGTAAAAAATATACCTATAATGAGAGAGAAAGTATTCAGGGATTCACTCGGTGCATCGATTGCAGTACATATGGAAACTGATTCAGGCCTATACGCCGTGCCCACTATTAAGTGACCTTTACCAGGCAGAGTTAATTCTAACCATAACTGCTCGAGATTGGATTCGGGATGAGGTCTAATTCGGATTCGCATATCTTCTTTCACATAAAGCCTACGCCGCCTCCTCGCATGTCGAATGGTCTAGGCTTATGCTTCATTATATATCCTGGAATCTTAAGAGCAAATTTCTCCTCTCCAGACTTAATCCAAGTCTCATTTAATGCTAACAGGTCTGGATTATGTCTTTCCACACTTGCTAAGAGTTCATCACGTCCAGTATTTAAAGAACGCATTAAGTAGCCCTAATTTCAAATGTGAGTTTTTATCGCGAGTCATTTTTAGAACTATAACTGTATATTTTAGCTGCGTAAATGTAATTAACACCCACAGCATATTGTAATCCCAACTCAGTAGTTAATCTTACATGATTCATTATTATGGAAAAGTATATTTGCATTTCTTGACTCAGTTTAGGTTTAAAGATAATTTTAGATAAAACAAAATTACATGTAGTAATTAGAACTAAACGATTAAATACATGAAAATTATTATCAATTTTTATATGATTCATCATTATGAAGAAGTATACGTGCATTTCTTGGTTCCATTTTGGTTTAAAAGACACTCTTAAATAAAACAGAATTACATGTGACAAGGACAGCATAACGACTTAATAAATGACAATTATTAAAAGGTGTACAACGAGTCGAGGAATACGAAAGACAGCAATGGGACAATATCATGTCCTGTATAATACAAAAATGATAAATAGTTTTACTTTTAATATCATCAGATCTAACCATATTAACGCGAAAACCCTCTCAAGATCTTCCTCCGAGCGTATACGCTGCCGTTCCGTACCATTTTCTCGTCTGGAGTATATTTTACCTTCACGTGTCCATACAAATCGCCATTTAACCCGTTCTGCTCTTTCACGCGCCTTCTGAAACAGTTGCCGATTGCATTTTGTCAACCTTTCGTTTACATAACAGGGACGTGGAGTACCAGCGATGCCCATGTCAGCAGTAGTGAGCCCGCGGCGTACGCGGGCCGCTCGTAATAAGGAATCGCGGAGGGCGCGCCGCGTTAGCCGCACTGCGATGGGCCGCGGACGCAGCGACGGCTCGACATCAATTTAGCGCGCAATAGGCCCACACGCTCCGCATACACAATATCATGTTCATCTAGAGCAACACCAACTTTTGCAGCTATCGAAAGTACGATGTGGGTGGTTCCTTCCCAGCAAATTCTGGAATGCCTGCGATCTCAATATCGTTCTTCAGCGAAGCTTGATCGCGATCTTGTATTTCTTGTTTCAGCTGGACGATCGTTGATTCCAGTGCCCGAATTTCAAAGCCTGCCCCATCCATTATTTTCTCTTCCAGTGACTGGATTCTGGCCTCTAATTTGTCAACCCGAGCATCATACCTATTGAGCGCTTCTGTCAGTTCTCCTAACATATTTCTAAACTGACACATTTCCAGTTGAGTGGCCCGCAATTCAGACGCAAAGTTATTCAATTCGTCCGCTTGTGTTTTGTTTATTTCTTGACGGGACGGAGACGGAAGCAGGACCGATTCAGGTTTAGGTGACATCATTGGTTTTACGACGTTGCGTTACATTGTAGGAAGTGTCAATATCTGATTCAACGATATCGGACACAGCACAATTTCGTCTTTGATTTTATCTGCGGTATTTGTAGTCAGCGTGGATGACCATATTCCGAACATTCAAACTTGTATGAAGTAGGTATAATCTTGTAATAAATCTACGAGTCTTAACTTAAGTTTATCAATCAAGTAAACGTGACCAAGAGTCATCAAGGAATTTAAATGCAGACCGCGCCAATACAATTGCATAACGTGCGGATTTTTAAACGATAATAGCGTCCAAAATAAGAATAGCTCACAATGTAAGTATCAGCGTGAAAGCTATTCTAAGAAAGTAGGTATGTCTAACTTTTTGTCTGACTCCGCAATCAAAAGCTGTACCAGTCTCGTGTTCTCATTCATGAATATGCAATTATAAGTATTTAAACGTGACTAATTGCAAACGATTGATCACGTAACTAAAAGTATGAAATACTTACAAGTTGTGGTACAATCTGTTGATGGCCATATTTTTTGGGTCCTCTTTTAGACAATACACTCGACCGCCTTCGACACACTTTTGCATGTATTCGCCACGATCAACGTCGCTTATATCGGTGTTGAATATTTTCTTTTCTTCATCGTTCAGGTTTCCTTGAATGCTGTCATAGTTTGGACACAGGAAAGACCACGGACGCGTCGTGAAATACTGCAGAACTTCTAGCCCTTGACTAATTCGGTGTTGTATTCTCACCATGCTACAAGCATTAAAACCACAAAATAAATTATGTTGAATTATGATGCAGTCTCAATTCAAAGTAACTTGCAAAATTTCGCTACTACAACGTAACACCATATACCTAGTCTTGCCATAAATATTGTAATAAAGAAAAAAGAAAATTGTTAACTGCAAAAAACATTTATTACTTTTACAGTGTGTCAGTTTAATACATAAATATAAAACAATTAAAAATATAAAAGCTTATTCGAAGTGGTCTCCATTGGCTGCAATACAGTCCTTTAAACGATGAGGCCAGTTATCAATAGAAGCACGCACTCTTTCCATGGGAAAATTCTTCACTGCCAATCGTATAGATTGTTTTAGGGACTCAAATTATCATGGCGTTTAGAGCAAGCTGTACTCTCTAAAACTGACCACAAATCATAATCCAGCGGATTAAGATCGGGACTAGACGACGGCCAGTCTTCAGCTCTGATGAAGTCCGAAACGTTCGATTCCAACCAAGACTGCGTGGACCGAGCTTTATGACCCGGCGCCGAGTCTTGCTGGAAGGACCATACTTGGTTATTGAACATGGTGATGTTAAGGGGCTTAACTACCTTCTCAAGAATGGTATCTTGATACACTTGTGCCGATGTTTTGATACCTTTTCACAAAATATGGCTCAGTCACTCCTTCATAGCTAACACCCCACCAAACCATCACTGAAGTCGGATAATGTCCACGTTGCACTCTGTCGACTAATTGGGAAGCTTCCTTAGAGCTTTGAGCATAAATACGGTCATTTTGTTTGTTAAAATGTTGCTCAATTGTAAAAATTTTCTCATCCGTAAACAAAATTTTTCTGTGACCTCCCTTTGCGTACCGCTTCAGTAGTTGTTTCGATTTTACCACCCTATTCTTCTTTAAATTATCAGTTAAGAAATGGCCAGTGCGTCTCTTATAGGCTGCAAGTCCTAAGTCATCTTTTAAAATACGCGACATGGTTCTAGGTGCTATCTTCATTTCCCGAGATAAAATCTTTTGCTTTCGGACAGGATTTCTTCGAATTCTTTCCTTACTGCTTTGACCACCTTTTTCGTACGAACACTACGTGGACGGCCAGATCTTTTCTGTCACAAACAGAGGAGGTCTCATTGTACCTATTAATAGCCCGGTACACAAACATTTTACTAATACCAAGTGTATGGAGAGTTTTAAAAATTGCATTTGGCTCCATACCTACTTTGTGTAATGCTATCACAGCGATTCGGTTCTCTTTATCACCCCACACCATTTTAATATCGCAAAATATTTTACAATGTATTGGCGCCAAAATGAGAAAACACAATGAACAATCGTATAAAAATGACAGATTCGAAATTCAAATGTAATATTTTTTTATAATTAAGTGTAACAGTATTTATGGCCAGACTAAGTATATGAACACCATCACACATAAATATGATTATACGTTTATCAATTATAATACTCACAATCGCTTTTGTCCCGTCAAGAACAGGATGAAATCGATACAATAAGCCGGTACCAAATGGTAAAAAATGCGGCGTAATTCGTGCAAAGCGTAATTGGTGGTTATGTCTCCGTTGGGATACCAAAGGGGCCATGACAATGGATATTTCCTTCCGTATGCTTTTGCCACATTCAGAACTTCGCCCCATGTCGTCGGTTTCTGATGGCCTATGTTCACGTTGTAAACAGGAATAATGTCAAGT
>NW_023595050.1:0-9282 GCF_014839805.1 Manduca sexta | reverse complement strand
AACAGTGTTTAGTAACTTTTGTATTTCCGTTTTGAAGTGCATTGTAACTACTGGACATAATGAGACTTAACATCTCATGGCTCAAGATGGCTAGCGCATGATAAAACCAAACAATACTTTGTAATTCAAGGTGTTGAATGGGTATTTCTGCTGTTTATAGGTTGTATTACTTACCCATCAGACGAGCGGCGTAAAGCTCGTCATTCAAAACACAAAATAAAAACTCAATGAAGTAGTTGCATTGCTCGGTACGACCTCTGCTTGCGGGGAGTCTCGAGTTCGAATCCTGGTGAGTGATATTGGATTTTCTGCTTAGCCCGGTCTGGGTATTTGGTAATGCCACTACTTAAGGCTGTCGTGACTTATCATCATAACTCCATCGTATTGTATTGTTTGAAATTCCAATGATTAAAGACAAGTAACAAGTTCGAAAAAATCTATTTCATGCGTTGTCAAACAGCCGTTTTAAATGAACGATCAATCTCAATCTTCAATCCGATTCCGGAGAATGAACCAATCACAATAACTCATTTGTGAGCATATCAAAATACTTTTATTCTGATTGGTCCAATTTGTGATAGGTTAAAAAAGCGGTTGGGATCATTTATTGTTTATTGAAAAGGCGAATTCGTAACCTTTACAAGTAACACAGTGTATAAATACAAAATCATGCAGCATATAATTTCAACTCACTATCGACGACAGGATATCTAAGCGACAAATATACCTAAAATCGGTTGTGTCATCCTCAGAACAATGACAAGCATAAAGTAACACTATGACATTTGAGGCGTACTCTGTCTTAGACAGCAAGAAATTTAATTGTGTTGCGATCTCTTCTGACATCTTATCGATATCGATAGATGCTTTGTCTATCGGCTATGGTAGAAAATTCACAGACCTGCTAAAATAAACACTTTTCGGTCAGTCAACTACAAACCGTTGCAAATTGCTATTTTAGATAGAGGCTACAAAAAGATATCAAAACCCTGATTTGGTATTCAAGTACCAAAACATCACTACAACAAACCAATATCATTCACACAAAAATGGTTTAGCATTTAGATTATTAAATTAAGAAAATGTTAGAAATTTCGGAAGAAATGGAAACCGCTGTAAGTAACAAACAAGAAATCGGCCGGAATTTCGTCTAGGAGAAAACCAGTACGCCTTCTGTTCTTAGGGATTAAAGATACCCAAGAGGTGTGATTTGACAAAGCTACTAAAATGGGACAGTAAAATTAAAAACACACCGGTATCATTCATGTCACATATGTTTGATAACTTATTTCAATGTTGATAAAACTTTGTCGAAATGCTTAGAGCAAACACGGTGCTATTTTTCCAATGCCAATTGGGACGAGCTATGGAAACGATCCATTTTGCCTCATAGCATCATCTGTGGGGAATCTGCAATGAAACACATTGTATGAAACACACTATGAAAATCAGATAGTTTCCTCGACCCCAGCCTTCGCGCACGGTTTCCAAGTGGCTTTACCACTACACCACCATACATTGAAAGTAAAAGGCAATTTATGCAAAATAGTAAACTACAATATACTAACATCTATGTTATCGACAGAATATGCAGCACAACACTATTGACCACGACTACGTAAATTGGTAAAATGAAAAATACTTAATAATGACTGGATCGAATGGCCAACAGCAGATTTATAATATGACTACAGCATAATAAAGTATAATTAATAACACTTTTGGTTTATACAGGGTTTAAGCAAATATTTCGATTTTTGTTTTCTCACCGATGGAAGCTGATGATTTCAGTTTCATTTTCTTTACGAGAAGAATGAGATTTACACCCCACAATAACGCAGGCCATTGCTTGTTCCTAGGGCTATATTTTACCGCTTTATCACTGTGTATTTATTAAAATTAACAACAAAAATATTATAAAACATGTAGCCACTTTTGAAAAGCACGCGCTGAAGTATAACATAACTAAATTGTGTGGGCGCGTTTGTGACATTGTTTGGGATTGGCAAGTTGGAACATTTGACATTTTATTTGCTTTTAATTCGGCATCATAAAGAGGACCAAAGGTAACCATTTGGTTATTTTAAAGTGTACGCAAGCCGACCTTAGCAACATAATATTTGTCTCGTTCTTTTCAACGGTTTTGGCCTATTTGAAAAATAGGATAAGTATATGAGGGTAATTTAGATTCCTTCTATGCTTGTTCTTGTTCTAAGGTGTCATCATCATCAGTCGCAGAAGGTACACTGCTGAATATGGGCCGCCCCAAAGATTTCCAGATCGACCTATTGAAAGCGGCCCGCATCCAGCGACCTCGTCCGACAGTTCGATGTATAAATGTTTGATATCGCCAGATTTTTTTACGTCGTCTGATATAGGTTTTGTAGCTCTAGAACAATTTTAACTTCAGTAGACTACATTTTTATTAAGTAAATGGTTCCATTATTAAGAATTATCTTATTGAAATTAAAACTTTCAATCGATCTATTCAAGTTTAAGATTTTCGCTTAGATATTTGCCTTTCAAGCGTCGCTATGCACTAAATCAAAGTTCCATATAAACATATCTTGAAATCAAAAGCAATTTATCGCAACAAAAGAGCCTATTTCTAATCCATAAATAAAAGCCGTCTCACAAAGAAATCAGAACAAAAGTAGTATGCAAATAGGTACAGGCTGTACCAGCGGTCGTTGGAGCATTACCGAAGATCCACGGCCATTTCCTGGATCGGCAAGTACGAGTGCTTATCCATTGCCGCCGACAATTTTTCGACCCAGTTCCGTAATGTCGATCGAGGTTAGTGCTACTTCAAAATCTTTTTTTAGACGTGCATGGTAAAGGTATCGACGAGTACTATTACTTGTCCGTCTCCGCTAACAAGATTCCGACTTAGTTCCGTAATGTCGATCGAGGTTAGTGTTACTCGAAATCTTTTTTTTATAGGTGCATAGCAAGGTGACCCCATTGTAACTGATGGTAAGTGGAATGGGGTCCAATAATGTCAACTGACAAAAGATGTTTGCCCCTGGTCAGTCGACACAATTATGCCGGCCTATTGGAACCGGATATACAGAGACTGATCTTGCAACACGACACACTTTCGTGAGCCATTATAATGGGTTTTAACACTTAGTATACGGTGATCGCTATCCGGGTGGATATAAACTCTATCCAACCAGTAGCAAATCTGTATTATTATAGTAGTAATTTTGTATCGTGGACAAATTCAGAAGTGTTTTGTTTTGCCGTACAGTCTCAGGATAAATCTAGCGGTGGCGCGTATCACCTTATCATCTCTTGATTATCCGTCATCTAAACGCCGATGCAGGCAATCTGTGAACTGGACATGGGTAGATATAATTATTTATTATAAACGTGTGTAATCTTAGCACTAATCTTATAGTAACATCAATCAACTTGGTCATTGACTGTATTGTTCGTCAAATCACAGAGATAGCAAGATCATCGCAATAAGGTACGGAGTTATAGTAAAATATCGTTACTTAATCCACTTTTAGTCCTTCATGTCGGAATCTATGGACAAACGCTCTAAATCGAAAATGCGGCATACTCTGCGACCTACATTAAAGCGCGTCGGATTCCTAGCGCCGCTGGAAAAATCTAGAAATCTTAAGCAACTTCTATATCGAGTGGCGGCTGAGCTCCTATTTAAATTTAAATGTTGGAGATTAAGTTTTGTGTATTAGTTATTAGTTGGGTAGGATGCCAGGCCGGCATAAATGTGTCGACTGACAATAGTAAACTCTTGTCAGTCGACACTTTATCTGGACCGTGCTCCAGTTAATATCAGGTGCAGGGGGAAAATTTTCCTGTACCCATATAAAATAATAAGGTATATTCAAGACATTAAGACACCTTTTAGCTTCTATTGGAGAATCGCTTTCTGGGCAGACCTCGGTTTAGCCTCAGGCATAATTCTGGCAATATTGACCTCCATGAGTAATTTGTGGTGATATTATTTAAAAAGCAACTTTGCAATTAACATTGGCAACGAAAGTTCTAGAAGATAAATCACGCCCTTTTCTTGCCACTTCCTAAATGTTCAGATTATGAGAGTATATGCTACAAAAATTATTGCATCGTCAATTTATAGGAATAAGAAGTTTATTACTGATCGACCACAGTTCAAATTTATTTGTCAATATCTGTATGATAGTGCCCATATTTTATAAAAAAGCTATCAACGCAAAACCCTGTCGTATAAATCTGGCTTCTGCGCCAGTTTATGACCAATATCTTCGGGTTTTTATTTTATTTTGCATGCTACTCCTGTAATTAAAGCACGTAAAATTGCACATACGTCACGCCTTTGCCCGAAGGGGTAGCCAGAGCAACTACAGCACATTCCGGAAAGTGACTTCCGTCCCATGGTGTGAGGGGTAAGGCTATCGCCATATCAGGACTTCCAGACTCAGGGCTGACTGAGGGCAGAAAAACTCAAGTATCACTTTACCCGACCTGGGATTTCGCCTCTCAAACTTTTGCTTTTGTACAAGTTGTTTTGTCAGATAGTCTGCATGCGATATGATTTGCAGTACTAACCTATGTTAAGTCGTATTTTTAGTTTTTAGTTCTTCATGTTTAGGATTTCGCTTAAAACAGTGATACATGTATTTAAATCTGTTTAGCTATTTTTGCTGATGTATAGCAGTCATCTTTAAACCAAATAGTATTACTATTTGAAACCATTTCATAAACATATCTTAGTACAAGTGTCCACTGCACCTGATTGTAAGTGGAGGGTCCAATAGAATATCGACTGAGAAAAGATGATTACCCCTTGACAGTTGCAACAATTATGCCGGCCGGTTGGAACCGGATATACACAGGCTGATCCCGGAACGTGACATATTGGCGTGAGTTTTAACACCTTGTGCACGGTGACCGCTATCCGGGCTGATGTAAAATATATCGTACCACCAACGAAATCTTATTTAACTTCATTGTTTAATAACTGTAATGAAAAAATTCAAAGTGGATCTCAACAAAACCCAATTAAAACTTTAATATTCAAACTTCTGCAAGTACTTCAAAATCATAAAAATTAAACAACTCGAAAAGTCGGATTGAATTAGCAAAGCTATTGTTATTTCGTAAACCAATGTTTTATTGAAATAATATTATTTTACGGATTTAATCGCGGTTTTCTATAAGTTACAATATCTACCTACATTTCACAATTATACGACTTGTAACTGACTTTTCGGACAACCAATACCTCAGAGCCCCGTGACCATGAAGGCTGCAAAGTCTTCGAAACATCAGGAAAAATTATAATATAAAAAGCTGTAAAATAGTTTTGTTTCAATTTCTTACATTAGCGTAACCTTAAGAAATCATTACACTTCTTTATTCCTAGATACCAAAAAAATATATTTCTATTAAAAAAACACATATTGCCCCAGAATTTACGTCTAATACCTATGGCGATAAGAGACTATCACATCATGGAACGGTTAACAAAGTGCGGATGCTACAACTCTGCTTGCCCTCACGCTTTGGAGCATAAACATTTGAATTTAGATTTTGCATGATAAAGCCCAAACTGAGTCGAATTGTGTCCAAAATAATGCAACGTGAATGCTAATTGAACGTATCCGAATTGTTTAACAAGCCATGGTTTACTCGTGTGAATTGGACTTGAATGTGGTGCGATTCGCGAATATATTTTGTCAAAATTAGTAGCAATCAACAATAAGACTGCATCGGTGGCGTATTCTACTGTGTGCGGTAGGACTTCTTCTGTTTTGGAGCCTGAGGTTCGTATTGCAGTTATATTGGGATTTCGTGTATCAGCCCTGAGTTTGAAATTTATTCCCGATAGGGCGATAGGTAGGCTCGTCCCCTATCACATGGGACGGAATACGCACGGCGAAAAGTGTGCACCAGTTAGGCCTCTGCCTACTCTCTCGGGGATAAGAAGCGTGATTGTGTATTAGATGCAATTATTGGTAAACTAAGGAACCGCGTAAACGCTGTTGATAAGAAGACAAGTAAATAACAAACCAAGCCAACCGCTCGGGTGGTAATACGACCAGTAGTGACCCCACTCAGATCTTTGCGTTACAAACCAAGTTTCTCAGCAATATCGAGCACGATACAGAAACTATTTGGCTAAGATTATAGCGCCTGCCTGATGTTAACACCCTCTTCAAGTCAAGTGCGGCAAGGGTCTCATTTTAGAATATTGATTTATACAAATTTTGACTTGCAAAACGAATTAATATGGCATCGCCAAGCAGCAAGGTGTAGTCACTGTTGTGTTCTGTTTGAAAGACATTGTAGCTACTGGATATAATAAGACTTAACATCTCATATCTCAGGATGGCCAGCGCAGTGGAATATGAAACAATACTTTGTAATTCAAAGTGTTGGATGGTGTTTCTACTGTTTATGGGCGGTCGTATCGCTTACCATCAGCGAACGGCAAGCTCGTCTCGTTATTCAAACAATTAAAAATAACGTAGGGGAATATAATTGCACTTGACAGGTCAAGATAGACGATGATAATAATTATAACTTTTTAAACATGTTGTTTGTTAGCCTACCAGTGATTGGCTGATACCAACACACTGGACCTTCCGGGAGCCCTTGAGGCACTCGCAACGCTTCAAGAATTAAGCGACCATGCTGAGGGCAACGCACTAACGGCTTACGAACATAGGCTCAGGATAACCACTGGGAGAGGATGAGACATCAACGGCTATGGAATTATAATTAAAAGTAACTTTTATAACGAAAACATACATACATTTAGTGCTAGACTTAAAATTAAACAAGCGAAGCATAATATTACTAAAAAAGGCAGCAGAAAGCATTTGCGCCGTGGTTACTGTTCTAGTACATAAAAACGGCGATAGCCTAGTTGGTTGTGGAACGGACTGCTGAGATGATTGACATGATACTGAGTAGAACACCCAATATTACTTTGCCCGACCTGAGATCGAACCCCAGACCTCAGCACTGCAGTTGTACCGTAATACAACTACCTAGGCCGTCTTTGTTAAAAAAAGTCATAAAGTAACCTCAAAAAAAAAAAACATAAATTCATACACAAGTTGGTTTTATCACCGTTTCGGTATGTATATAAAGTTTTAACGTCGCGTCGGCCGCAGCCGCTCCGCTTGTTCCGCCCATACACGCTCGCTAAGATAAAAATTGTAAACGATATCTGCATTATGTCTGGATGGTTGTGATTTGTATAAAAATAATATAATTATTTTATGTATATTCGGCTGGTCAACCGCGTGACAATTTATGTCTAAATGAAATGAATCTTACTAATATTATAGATGCGAAAGTTTGATGTTTGATGAAAGTTTTAGACCTTGGGAAGGACATAGCCTACTTCACTACCTTTGAGTTTATCGCATACAGACTGAGACTCTGTTTTATAAGTCAGATTTTTAATGGGCGTTTTGCAGTAAACACCGGGGGAAACCTACTAACGGGATACTGGAATACACCGGTTAAACGAATGCAGGGATCCGATGGAGAGTGGGGAAGGAAGTAAGCGGAGGAAGAGTGGAGAACCGATGGGACCTTTCTAGGATGGGCGGAAGGAAAAAGGGGAAATGTACAATTGGGTTGTTTATTACTTTATTAAATACTTTTATCATAAACAAATATCATCAAAAAATCTAACGGAAAAAGAATTTCCCAAAACCACGCAAAAATATTGGAGGAGGCCTATGTCCAGCAATGGACAAACATATAGGCTGATGATGATGATGATGATGACGCAAAAATAAATAAGTTATAAAGTAATAGCAAACTGTGACGTCACCGAGTATCATCGGCCATAACGCTGCGTGCATGAGAAGAGATAGCGCGATAACCCACCCCGCCCCAACTTTTGATCACTATTCAATTATGAATAACTGGTTTATTTTTCAACCAATTTCGACGGTAATTTTACAGAAAAATTTCTTTTTCATATTATTTTCTGTCACATACAAAAAAATGATTAAAATCTACCCTATTCCAAGCTAAACGTATTATATTAGATTCATGTTATCTGCATCTCGGCCATTCGATGTATCGAAGTGCCCTGGCCGTGACAGGTAATCTACTCGGACACTGCTGTCTCCGTCCATGCCGAAAATATCTAGTGATGTCTATACTATTGTGGGAGATATACTATTATAGTTATTCAGTCGAATTCTTTATGGTTTCTTTTCTAAATCTTTAAAGTATTATTGGCATTTTACTTGTAAGTTTGAACTTATGAATGTTTTTTGCGAGAACGACTGGATCTTAAGTGGAATGAGGTCCAATAGAATATTGACTGATTTCCCCTCGGCAGTCGACACAATTATGCCGGCCTATTAGAACCGGATAGCACAGACTGATCCCAGAACGCGTCACAATGTTTTTGTATGTTGAATTATTTTGCTTTCCTTCTATATTACGTTCCTTTAACTAAGTAAATATCGAATATATTTTAGCAGAAAGTTTATCATTCCGTTCTGTTCAATACCTAAGTCTTTACCAATTGAACTGAGATAGTAGCTGTTACCAGACAAATAAAAATTCATATTTATCCATCATGAACATAATCCAATACTCATACTAAGAAACAAACCAGTACTTAAACTGTGGCAAAACACACGACATCGTATTTTATTGTGATTGGTTGAAAGACTACCACGTGACAGACGCATTGATCTCTCGACCAATCACAAACATTAAAATTAAACGTCATCTTACAAGGCACGTTGTATAGACAATCTAAGGTCGGTATCAAGAAATATAAAA
The DNA here is from genome assembly GCF_014839805.1 of Manduca sexta. NCBI lineage: Eukaryota > Metazoa > Arthropoda > Insecta > Lepidoptera > Sphingidae > Manduca > Manduca sexta. Next base: position 504 of record NW_023595050.1, on the reverse strand, counting down.
CTATCACTGTAACCCAAACAACTGCAGAAAACGATAAGCAATCGAACCTGCCACCTCTCGCCTCAGAATCAAACGAGAATTTTATGCCTACCGTAATATCAAGGGCAGGGCGTATCGTAAACCGTTTGATGTTCGCAGTAAAGTTAATGAAAGGGAATTGAAACGATATCGAGTATTACCGTAACTCAGTGACACATATCTAATTCTGCTATTTTGTGTAATCTGTACCCTGTTGCTTGTGGAAGGATATATTTTATATCTGCCCGGATAATGACCACCGTACACTAACCCCCTTATTCATAGACGTTTTTTATCTAACGACTGAGTAAGGCTGTGATAACAAGTCTGTTTCTCAGTACTGACGGCATGGCAGTCTTCGCAGTGCGTAGACGTAGGGCCCTTGTGATTGGCTAATATTGAAATACAACAATGATAACCAATCACTACGGCCCTATGTCTATTCTCTCAGTGCCGTTGGGCATTGAGAAACAGGCTGGTTATCAC
>NW_023595049.1:0-9294 GCF_014839805.1 Manduca sexta | reverse complement strand
TTTTAAACTAATTTAGTTAAGCGAAAAAGTAGACCACCTTAAAGAAAGGGATGCTGGATGCGCATTATTAATGGATTGTGACCGATAAATTTATATCTATGGGTTCAAATTATCTTTTTTACCTACCTATAATTCATTTTTGATATAAGAATTTATTTAACCAAAATTTATATTACAGTCAAGGAATAGCTTCAAAGACTAGCCTATAAGACTGTTAAGTCATAAAATGGAGAGAAAATTAAAAATATGAAAAACTGTGATAATACGGAAAGGTAGTTTTATTTTAAAAGTTGCCTTTATTTAAATGTCACAAACACAAAAATATAAAAAAAAACGAACTTTACACCGCCTCCTTTTGAATTTTAAAAACATTAACCCTTTGAATAGCTAATATATAAATTAAAATTAAATAGGAAAAAAGCCCCAACTTGTAACTTAATAAGGTACATGGGTATTACGAGCTTATCTCGCATCTTAGATCGTCGGTGCGTCAAGTATAACAAATTTTCTGACGATGACTCGCCTATCGTGTTAATATGACGTCATGAATAATATTACGTAATAATTTTTACAAGGTTTCCTTCATGCGGTCACTATCTTAATGGATTTGTCATGTTATGGTAATAAGGTATGGGAATATAGTAATACATCATTATATAAATTCAAATGTATACAATGTAAGTGTCATAACCCATAATTTTCTATGAAATATACTTAATTATATAATATAGAAGTACTGTTTATAGGTATAGGTATTAGGTATCACAGAAATTTATTCTGAAATTACAATTAGATGTTTTGTAATTTTCGACAAAACAATGCATTTTCTAATTAATATTAATAAATTGTGTATATTCTTTTATAAAAATCTCTTAAAAACCTTTCGCCACATAAGTAACTCAACAAATTCAAAGCTTCAATAACGTATGTACACTTTTGTGTTCTTACTAACATGTTACCTTCTAAAATATTTTTAAAAGGTATTTTCTTTACTTATACAACGAAAAATCAATAAAATTAAGGTTTGAATTTGTTCAACTACTTATGTTGCTGACTGTACATAAGCTTTCTATCGATTACATCTCTAGATAGTCTAATCGGATAATCTCAAAGAAAGTTCATAAAAAAGACTGCCTGATCAAAGAATCGAATCCACTTTCGTTCACTGCGCAATTACTTTAGTGGATAAAAAATCTTAATGAAATTGTAATTTTTCGGATGACCAACACCTCAGTCCACCCCGTGACCATTATAGCTACAGAATGAAACGTCGGGACAAAATTGTAATACAAAAAATCACAACAAAATCCTTAAAATAGTTTTATGTCTAACATTCGCGTAAACATAAAAAAATATTATAAATGTTATCACAAAATAATCCAATTTACGATCTTCGATATTCTTCACATCAATACAAACACACCTAGGATACGTTGATTGCTGCGTTATCCAGTTTTTGATTAATGTTCAATCTCGACAGTACTGGAGCAACGGTGTAGATACGACGCGATATGGAGATTACAATGAAAAATTGTGATCGGACCGAAGTATGTTACGATGATGCATGGCTTCTGTATGTTTATGGTAATAAGTGCTTCTGGTGTGTGGTTTGGTCAGTGGCAGTGGTCTTACGGTGTGTTTTATCTAGAGTACCATTGGTATTCGAGAAAAAAAAAAATTGTTTCTGTGTTACAGATGTTACAGACTTTTTATCACAGCAATGCTCCATCCTTAGATAAATAACGTTTATGAATAAGGTGGTTAATCAGTTCCTTCACTATAATGTTGGATAAAGATCTATCTTTAAAACGGCAGTATAATATGATCAAGATATTTATTTTTTGATTTCGTACTAGAATGACTTTGTGTATCTATAACTATTGCTTTTGTAAAAAAATCCACCTCAAAAATTGGATACAGATTTTCAAACAGATTTTACATATTAGATGAACGAATAATACGCACTAGCTGGCAGCTTATTTACAAACAAAAAATGTTGTGTGGGACCTAAAAAAAGTTAGCTGGAACTAAAATCTACACAAATATTTCAAGTTATATATACAGATTATAATCAGTCTTGACAACCTGGCATCATTGTCACAAAGAAATAATTTTATCTTTATTATAGTGTTAATGACCTGAAATAATTTGACTTTATCACGAGCTATGAGCAATAAATAGGTCACTTATTGCTGTGACATGTATAACGTGTCAAGCGTATCAACTGGCAAGCGACGTTATTGTTTTCTGATAATATTGACCATTTTGTGATGTGTTCGTTAATATGAAATAATGTATGTAGCATATGTACGATGATATATATTTTTAAGTGGCCATATAGAAACGATTATGAATGAAACTTTTATTAAAGTTAAGGATGCTACTGGCTGGTACGTTAAAGTTTGAAAAAAGAATAAAATGTTTTATCCGAATTAAATAAATGTTTTCACATGAGAGCATTATTAAAAAATAAGTCCAAATATATTATTAGTCTTAGACTCATGATCGTGATTTCATGTACATCAATTATAATTATGAGTTGTTGATAATTACTTTTTGAATATAAAATTCTGGATGATATAATAATTTATTATTTAATACGTCATAACAAAACGAAGCTAACATTTCATTCAGCACATTTTAATGTGCAAATGTAGTAATAACATAAGTAAACCTAGATGCGGCGCGGATGTTCGCATAATCTTCCAAATGGCAGACATCCTCATTTCGATGCGCACATATAAATGCATTACATTTAAGTCTGCGGAAATCTCAAGTGCTCCGAAAGTTTCCACAATCTTTTCATTAAATTCTTTGAATGAATAAGTACTTTAAGCCGACATAACTTCTATTTGCTATGAGCAATAAATTATTATCTACTTTAGTTGAAATACGTCTTGTTAGAATAGTTCTCGGTCTGCTATGAAATATAAATATGAAACAGTATTATGTTATTCATATCTTCGTAGATTTTCGTGTAGAATTATAACATGATTTCATAAAACGTGTTTGTCCGTGCATCTTTAATGGACAGGCAGTGATGTATACCCTCAGAGTTATTTTTGGGATATGAAAGAAAACATTTACCTTTGCGAAGTAGAGCTTTTGAATATCCGATCAGGGTACCGAACTTCAATTATAAGGTTTAAGTGGGTACTTAATTTCTAGATCGTTTGTTAGTCCTACGCCTGATCTCTCCCGTCATGTCGGATTGCCGTCTCACCAGACTATGAGAGGAAAGGAATAAAGAGTACACGTGTGTATTGAACACACTTGTGTGACTATAATGTCTCCAGCGTAATTGGCTGACCTCCGTTGAGATTGGCCGTTGTAGCGAAAATTCGGTTAGAAGGAATCGATTAATCTAGATCATGATGACGCTTTATTTAATCATAATTCTGTATAGTTGGAATGAATTTCAAAAAACATCAATATATATCAATGTAGAGAACGCGTAAGTTCTACAAACAGCAAAACAAATATAAACACGTGTCTTCAAATACATTGAAGCTATTTTTGATTTTCACGTTAACTATTATAATTTCATAAATAGTAAAAGTAAAGCGAAACTAATAGGAAAATATTTAAATATTTGACAGTCTAGGCGCTTGGCGCGTCTTGATGTTTTTTTTCTTCAATAATAAACTAATGCCGTTACTTAGTAACGTTCATTCTTAACTCAATGTTTATTCGACGAAAGCATACAATATATTAGAGAATTAATAAATAGTCGTTATTAGACGTATTTATAAACATAAAACCACTAAGGTACAAAAGCTAATTCACCGAAATCACATAATAATTGTACACAAATAAAACTTTATTCATTTCCAACTGTTACATACAGCGAGTTATAACTCGCACAAACAACCACAGTGTATCACAAATATTAAAAACATTTTAATTTTTCAAAACGGAATTTAAATATGACAATGTACGAGCAACATTATTTATATTCTTAACAGAATTTTTAACGCGTCATGATGTATGGTCCAGGAACCCAACATCCCAAAAAGGAAAGACAACATTTTTAAAGCTCAAACTCATGAATAGAGAAAAGAGGATGACACCAATCATAATACAATTTGGCTTTTTTAATGCAAATAGTTAAAAAACATAGATTGTCATATTACCATATAGTGAAGAACAGTTCGGTCTTTTGTATTCCATTTTCGAATATGAGAGCGCATAAATTTTAAATATGGAACGAAAGTCGAACACACACAAAGAGTGCGTACCTGTTTCAATGTACCCTAAGTGCCTACACGCGCTCTCTTTGACAAATATGTATCCATTGTTGAATTACTAAAAGAACACAAAAGACAAAGAGGACATAATAAAAGAAGCTACTTCGCGTCTCTGAGTTTTAATATAAGCCATATGAAATAGTACAATTTCGTGACCTCGTTCTTAAAAGTGTGCAGTACTGAGATAGAAATCCAAAAAATGTTTTCATATTTTCTGATTAGTGTTTGCGCTATTGTATAAAATTCTGTAAATTAAACTATACGTATTTAGATTAATTTTACGATGAAATCATCCATTACGAGGAAATGACTGTTCCGTAATATATTTAGTTCTTGTTTTTGCTAACTGTATTACTAACCACAATTATAATTTTAAAGTCATAAACATTTGAGAGAAACAATGAACTCGTGTCACAAATGTGAATCCATCGCCGGCAAAATTTTCCTTTTACAGTATTTTTATAATAATAAGTAATGTCTTGTAAAATATACATTACGAAGCCCTCTTAGCCGAATTCTGGCCACGATGACCAATCTCAATGGAGATCAACCAAGTACGCAGAAGATATTACAGTTTACAATTGTGTGCAATACACGGGTGCATTCTCTGTTCCAAAAGTATTTTAGTGTGTGTTATATCTGATTCCTTTTCTCTCTCTTGTCAAAATGTCATTTTTAGTGCCGCCGTTCAAAATATTTTACGCCATCATCGAACTAACTTTGAGTCAAGAGATAAAGTAGACTGTATGGCGACAGTTATGAAGGTAACACAATGAAAGTGGCTTGCGAGTGACTCACGTTAGAACTCAGTCAATAACTACACTGCATCAAAGTAACGAACAAGACTACTAAAAATCACTTTTCGGTTAGTTTTCTATATCCCTTATTTTTAGTTTCCGAATTTTATAATTTAAATATTTTCATTATACCTGATAACTAAAATACGAGACGGAAATAGACCGACATATTTTTGAATAAATTCCCTTTGCAGTCGTACACAAAGAGATATTAAAAGTTGACGTCGCGTCGGCTACCTCATGATTTTATAAGTATGTGAAAGGAAATATATGGGCCAGAATAGACAATTGACAAGGGTATACGGGACATGAAAAAACTTTGATGCGAGCCACTGAAGTACAAGAAAACTCGCGAATCGTGATCGGAATTTCTATTAGTTTGATTTGATAGATATCCTTGAAGATGTCTTGGCTAGAAATGTGCTGCTGACAGGCCTTTCTTCTATTTTAGTTAATCAGCTTTCGCCCGGAGCGGAATTCGGGTTGAAATAGAAAGCTTTAGAGAGGTTTTGTGCTAAAATTAAATTAAACAGTTTGATTGACCTGACATTTTTCGTAGTAGCAAAGTAATTCATTTATTTATAAGTGGAAAGCAAAATGATGATAAAATTAGGTCACGGCTACTTCTTCAAATAAAAGTACTAGCTTCTAGTCGCCGCACACAGTCAATTCTAGCGAGAAAAATCTCAAGAGATAATGTGCCTTTAATAAAACTATTTACAAATTTCAAAATGTTAAATTCACAGATTTGGAATTTTAAATTAGCAAATAAAATATCTACGCTATAAATGATCAAATACAAATAGAAAAAAATCTATTACTATCAAACCGAAACAAACATATACGCGGAGATAATATCCATTCTGATAACCTTAACTCCACTCGTGTCGCAAGATAAATTGTCTCGGCATAGAAATGTATAAAAAAAGAAAAACCTCACGTATTTATACGGATCTCGAAGTATAGATGCGGTAATTTATTATATTCAGTCCGTTGCGATCCATTGACTTTTGTGGCCGTCCGTGGTGGATCTTTTGTCACCGCGTCAGAGGTCTAAACAGCCGTGTAATATGAATTAATAAGCACAAAGAATCATTATAATGCGTTTATTTGTCGCAAGAATCTCGGATAGTTTTATTGTGTTTAAGATGTTCGCCGCCATTGTCGAGTGGAACAAATTTTGTATCGCGTGCGCATGATCATGGTTGTTCAGGATTAACAATAGTCTAGATACCGTTGGTATATATTTTTAAATTAAAACTGTTAATATCTTTAAAGGATTATTTTTCTGCATTTAAATTATAGTTATCTAGGTTTATATCGAAAATTGGCAACGAACGTGAGGCTCTACGGGTGAACAATCGCAATTGTTTTTTTTAGCTCTTCGTCCCAATCACTATATGGAAGCAAATAGTTCATTAAATTCTAGATATATATAGCGTATACATACACAGGTAAATATACATATAGGTGTACAGTACGCCATACAAGGTATTTGATCACTTCACTTGAATTACGTGGTTCTAAATCCTATACGAGACGGTGTAATATCGAGAGATAGGATAACTGTTTCTGAAATCAAAGTGATTTAATATAGAGAGAATCTATTTGAACCATAGAATCTATCTATGCACATTGTAAAGGCACTATTAAGGACGAATTTAGCCCAAATATAAAAGGCATTTTATACCGTGCTATGTAAAATAAAACCAGAGATTACTTTATAAACGACTACATTCAGCTGCTTAACATGTCGAATGTATACAAATCTATATCTATACTATTATATAAAGCTGAAGAGTTTGTTTGTTTGTTTGTTTGTTTGTTTGTTTGAACGCGCTAATCTCAGGAACTACCGGTCCAAACTGAAAAATTCTTTTTGCGTTGGATAGCCCTTTGTTCGTGGAGTGCTATAGGTTATATATCATCACGCTATATCCAATAGGAGCGGAGCAGTAATGGATAATCTCAGGAACTACCGATTCGAACTGAAAAAATATTTTTGTGTCGAATAGCCCTTTGTTTGTGGAGTGCTCTAAGTTATATATCATCATGCTACGACCAATAGGAGCAGAGTAGTAATGAAACATGTTTCAAAAACGGGGACAATTGATTAGTTTTGAGAGCTTCCGTTGCGTGCGCTGCGTAAACGGTTAAAGTTATGCAACAATGATGTATGACGGAATTGTTCCTGTTAAAAGTTCTAAAAAATATATTATAAAACAAAGTCCCCGGCTGCATCTGTCTGCCTGAACGTGTTAAACTCAAAAACTACACAACGTATTAAGATGAAATTTGGTATGGAGACAGTTTGAGACCCTGGGACGAACATAGGCCCCGAAACTACTACTTTTATAACGGAAAACTTTAGCCTGAAAAACTTTTATAACGCGGGGAGCCGCGGGCAAAAGCTAGTATAGGTATAAATGGATTGCTTTAATGATGATTATCATATTGTTGCGTAGAAATGTTTTGTTTTTTCTTTATACGAAAATAAAAAAAAAAAATAGTTCAAACGGTAAGTTTCAGAAAATAAATTCGATAAATATACTATTTTTCATAAATATTTAAAACTGAAAATAATTTCACAATTTGAACATAGGAATATTATATTCATACAAGACGCTAAAGAAATAACTGAGATAGCGAAGGCTCCAACATTCGTTATATCTAGGATCTTCTGCGGCAACTTGGTGACCCTAATCGAAGTTTTTATCTTACCACTATCTGGAAGGATAAAATACGTTTAGATAAAGTTGAGCGAATATGTACCTTATAAATACGTGATTGAATCAAGAGCAAATAAGTGCTTTGGAGCAATATCAGCAAGATATTTCTCTGATAAACATATCGTCGACTTAAGAGGAAAACTTGGTAAGTTCGATTTGTCGAGATTACACGAAAGTTAAACAGTAAACAGCACTTAAATACGTCGAGGAAAAATCTTTTATAAAGATTTACTTTTTCGTGTAAGAAATGTAAGAAAAAAGGTTTTTCAATAACTGGTAAGAATTGGACATAGATATCTGGTGGAAGACTTACCTAGCAATGCTTTGAAAATCCTGAATGACATTATCATTATTTATAGACGATTACCGTAGGACGATCGACCAATTTTGATAATTAAATTATATAAAAAATACCCTAATGTACATAATATTATAAAGAATTGAGTTCGGCCATCAGTTGCAAATATTAAGACAGTCGGCATTCAAAAGCGCTTTAGTCGACAACCGCAAACAGACTTGTCAACTCGGACTTCTACACATGCGGGCGTTGAACACAAATTAAACCCTAAGCTGGGTTCACTCGATTGACTTTTCTGATAGTGTTACATTAGTGAAGAGAATTGATTAGTCAATAAGATATTTGAATATTTTTTATTATATGCATTTTTTAATATGTAACAGAAATTAGTCTAATTAAAAGAAATCCTTTTGTGAAAACAACATTAAAATCCGGTATGAAATGAGGCAGTAATTCAAATTTCAAATAATGCTCCGTGTGCAGTAGTGGGGATACTGCTCCATCTCTTTCTTTCGCACGCATCGTAATGCCCGCTGACGTCACATACAAGTATTTCGTCTCTTTTCTGCTTTTGACACTCTCTCCTACTACCTAATTTCAATGGCTTTAATTTCACTCGTGGATTTTTCACCAGATTTCAATGATTTATTCTGTTTTAGAATTTATACGACGTATGTATTTTATAAAAGTTATAAATAAAAATAAGTCTAATACCCTATCGATGTCAGGATTGTATACCGTGACGTTCTTGCTTCGATTCCTAGGTCGAGAAAATAAATATATGAGTTTGTTTTTCGGTTTTAATTATCACGTCTGATTTTTCTGACATAGAAATTTGTTCTTAAAATTGCGTAATGTTAAGGCTCATGCACTACAATAGCGATTATATTTTAATAACAATTCTAACACGCAGACTATGGTAGTGTGAGTGTTGACTAACCAATTTATGTAAACGTTCGTTGTAATTATACATTATTATATAATTATACTGCAGATATTAACATTGCAGTCATTCAATGAACTGGTGTAATTAACTTACGCATTTCTGATAAGCCGCCTATAATGAGAATGCTTTAAATATTAATATGATTCCATACCTGTAAATTCTACCAACCTAGGATTAATTAGTTTGTAATAAGAGTGAAATATAAATTATTTTTAGTAAACAACTCTTTGTGGCAACCCTAGTTTTATTTCTGACTCTCGACATGTGGTGTCACGCT
>NW_023595048.1:0-9294 GCF_014839805.1 Manduca sexta | reverse complement strand
TTTGTTTTGTAAATGTCAGTTTCCATCGCCCTTCGTTATTGAATTATATCTTGGATACACGTTGTGCTTTTATTATCTTCGAAAGTGTTTTATCTGTAGTCATCTTATAACGATTCATGTTCGGTAATTGTTACATGACTGGGCAAGTTCATTCAGCATATCGCAATTAAAACAACCAAATATAACAATGACAGATAATTGTTTTGTTCTGAGGAATTTTTGAAGAAAGTGTTCAAATTGAAAACTATCCAAATAATTGATAGTGATTTAACCGAAGCTTAACCAATTGGTATTACATCTGACGGTGATCACTAAGATAAACGATCACGAATATATGATAAATCATCGTAATTTGTCATCGCCGTGTCGCCTCATGTTGTGCTTCTCTACGCCCCATCGACTGAGTATCTGACATAACATATCGTTATAAGTCATAATATATGACAAAGCGACACAATTCATTAATATTGTTCAATATATACACAATTTTAAAAATATGTTTAGACAGTCACTGCATACTACTACACTCCACCAGAAGGAAATACAATTATTTTTTATTTAGTTTTAGTAAGTATGTATACTTAGTTTGAAAATGGTACAAGTTAAAATGCGATTACAAAAATCAAAGAAAGTACCATTTTTATTACCTAAGTGCTTCTCTGTGCCCTTTAGGTTCGTGTAGGCTACGGTACCTATGAATGATGACACAGGTTCAAGTATTTGATTGACGTTGACGTACTGACTGACTGTGGACGACTGACTGCCGCCAAGGCTCGCGCTCGGTTTGTAGCTTTTATGCAATAGTTTGATTGACTTGTCGTCATCATCGCTAAGCTCTTTGACCTTTCATTAGTATATCATTATGTTAACTTTATACTGTAGGTAAAGATATTTTCTTACTTCTTTAGTAATATTTATCTTAATAAAATTTTATAATTATAAACAACTATTACTATTAAGTACTAAATTGTGTAAATGTTAAAAGCTTTAAGGTCAACCATTTTACTGAGATAAGCTTGTACAGCCCAAGTGTTGGCGACGCAAATCCTTTTGGTAAAATATAGTTTAGTTTTAAATTTTTGAATTTCGATCCGTCAATGTAATGTTTTTATGTTCTTAGTTGTCAGTTGAGATTTTTACTTTCGTCGTATGTGAGTAAATTATTTTATTATAACGCCTAGTTTTACTCCTTAACTGGTTGAGTACTGGCTCATCTTTAACAAGTGGTCCTTCGAGCCGGATCTGCAGAATATTATGTTCCGCACACCGCAAAAAATGACCAGGAAAACGCGCCGTGGTCCACAAGAGAAATTGCCGAAAAATGTTGACTCTGAACAAGGGGTCTCTACAAAATGGATCAGGCAACAACGGAAGGACTCTCAAAGGAAAATGGTGCGCAGCCAATAGTACAACCAAGTATTCCCGAACTTGATGCAATTTCTGAGCCAACTAGACACGTTCCAGACCCGCTCGCAAAAGCAATGTCTTCACGCAGAAGTCAGGTATCATCCAAGTCTTCTATAAACATCATAAAAAAGAAATTGCAATTGGAAGCGGAACAACGGAAGGCACGCATCGAAATGGCCCTCATCGATCGGGAAACAGAGTTAAAGCTGGCGGAACTTGAAGAGGAGACCTACATTGATTACAGTCCACAAATTGAAGAAGAATTTAATAGGTCTCAACTTCAAGTACAAGATTGATAGAAAATCTTCAAACTACATTCGAGGTACCACCGAAGGACCAGTTCACCCCGATCATGGTAAAACAGCGGGTCAACTGCACCAGGTATCGCCAATACTTGTAGCTACGAAGAACAAAACACATACGACCACGCCAAAAGGTCCTGTACCACCCACGTACAGCTCAAGCAATGCTGTAGACATGCTTGCTATGGCAATTAAAAACCTCACAAGTGCCACTGCCAATAAAACCAATGCCAGTTTACTGAGCCGCATGTCAACGCCAAAAGATTTGCCTGAATTCGCTGGCGATCCAATGGAATGGCTCCAGTTTAAGCAGGCGTATGAGGAGTCCACTGAGGTGTGTAATTTTACGGACAAGGAGAATTTATGGAGGCTACGTAAGTGCCTTAAAGGGTCGGCGAAGGAATCAGTTAGTGCTTTGTTTATCAGCGCCACGTCACCTGCGAAGGTTATGTCGACATTGGAGCTGCTGTATGGGAACCCTGACTGCATAATATCCCGTATTATAAACGACCTTAAAAAACTCCCGCCGCTGCACCAGGACTATCAAAAAGACTGTGTGACATTTGCAGTGAAAATTCAGAATTTTGTAGAGGCAGTTCAAGCTGTTGGACGTGACGAATACCTATTTGGGGTAAATATTGTATCTATCATTTTATCCAAGCTGCCTCCAATACTTATTTCGAAATGGTCAGATTATAGCTATAAATTCATATTAGAAGGAACTAAACCGCGGCTAATAATAATGTCTGAATTTTACAAGAAGAGGCCGTAAAATTATCAACAACCGCGAGCATCATCACCAACATTCGGCATGTCCCTTCAAAATACCAAAGGGAAAATACATCCCGAGCTATATCACATACATTCGCAATTCAAGAAAACGAATCCCAATGCCGATTTTGTAAAAAGTCTGTTCACATACTAACCGAATGCAAAGAGTTCAAGAAAGCGCTACGTAATGTCAGATGGCAATTTGTCAAACGTCACGGAATTTGTTACAAATGTCTATTATCTCGCCATGAGCGCAATACATGCCCAGCGCCTTCCTGTGACAAAAATAATTGCGGTCAACCCCATCATCGCCTTTTACACTACACCGTGAATGTGGTTGAACGAGAAAACGATCGACGTACGCATCGACCATCTATATCAATAGCTGCGGATGCACGTCACGAGCCTGAGCTGCGAGGTACTTCTCCTGCATCACAGTCGTCACCGTCACCAGCTACGGAAAATGTAACGTATATTAGTGCGAGTGATCGTAAAGTTTTGCTAAAAGTGGTTCCTGTTCGTATACACGGTCCCCTCGGTGCAGTGAATTCGAGTGCGTTGTTAGATGACGGGGCAACTGTATCGTTCATAAGCGCTAGCCTCGCAGAACGTGCAGGACTCCACGGGCGCCGGGACACAATGCATGTGCGTGGTGCTGGGACTGATGACGAGCTGGTGTGTGTGAAACAACAATTGTTAATATGGACCTTAGTGGTATAGACAATAAGGTGTATAACATAAGAGCTCGTAGTATCAAGGAGTTAAACTTGCCTTGCAAAAAATTAGATTTTTGTTAAATGTAATAATTATAGCCACTTAAGCGATATAAAGAATGATTTATGTACCGTTGATTTAAAACCTGAAATGTTAATTGGACAGGATAATTACCATTTGCTATTGCCCTTAGAAGTAAGGTTGGGTAAATTAAATGAGCCGTCCGCTACACTTACCCTCTAGGCTGGTGCATCCACGGTAGTCTACGTGTGCCGCAGCACGAGCGCAAATCGACAATCGCCACTGCTCTCACTGTATTTTGAGAATCCAGAGGATTCTATGTCGTACGAAGTCGGTTTGCAGCATCTTCATGAGGAAGTCAGACGTTCCTTTGCCTTAGATTCACTAGGAATTTCAGCCACTATGCCGCGTCAAAATGCTGATGACGTACGCGCTATCGCTGAGCTGGAACGTACTGCCTTTCTCAAGGACGGTCGTTGGTATGTTTCTCTACCGTGGAAAGATAAGGAGTGTAAGATGCCAGACTCTTACACTGCCGCTGTAAGAAGGCTCCGAGGTATTGAAAATAAAATGGAGAAGGATTTAGGTTTTGCTTACAGGTACAGAGAACGCATTCAACATCTGCTGGAAAATGGATTTGCTAGAGTACTTGAGGACTCCGCGCCCACTCCCCGGACATGGTATTTACCTCACTTCGGAGTGGACAATCCGAATAAAAAGAAACTACGTCTGGTATTTGATGCTGCGGCGAAGGTGAAAGGTTCGTGTCTTAATGATTACTTATTCACGGGCCCCGATTTGTTGTCATCTCTATTTGGTATAATGTTACGTTTTAGAGAATAAAGTAGCAGTAACAGGTGACATCAAAGATATGTTCTTACGCATAAAAATTCATGACGAAGACCAAGACGCATTTAGATTTATTTGGCGAAATAGTCCTAAAGAAAATATTAAGACGTATGTAATGACGTCACTAATTTTTTGGAGCTAATTGTTCCCCTTTATAGCTCAGTTTATAAAGAACAAAATGCACAGCGCTATGTGTCAACCTTACCGGCCGCTGTTAAAGCAATAACGAATTCACACTATATGGATGACTATATAGATAGTTTACCTGATGACGAGTCAGCAATAAAAATGGTAAAAAAATACAACTAACATCCACTTATCAGGTGGTTTTTGAGATTCGTAACTGGACTAGTAATAGCGAAGCTGTGTTGAACTCTATACCTGAAGCATCCTTAGGCACTGCAGCCATAAAGTTTAAAACTCATCAGCAGTTCGAAGGAGAGCGTATTTTGGGCCTGATATGGTATCCCAAAGATGACGTATGGGGTTTTGATGTGTCTTTGAAACGGATACCCGAAAGCATTATTCATAGTAACGAGCGCCCTACGAAACGGTTGGATGTTAAGAGTAGTAATGTCTATTTTGATGTTTTAGGTTTCCTATCGCCATTTACTATACAAGGAAAAATTATGCTACAGGATACGTGGCGTCTTAATATTGGATGGGACGAATATATATCAGATGATATTTACGGTAAATGGTGCAAATGGATTAATTTACTTAAGTCTATTCGTGACTTACGCATACCGAGGTACTATCAAGCGTCCATTAACAATAAGGCGAGGTAGCCAGCCGGCCACGAATCTAACATCTTGCGATTCGCCAGTATTCATCGGACTCACTATGCCGCCGACACCTCCGCTCGCTACGACCGGTGAAGGGAACTCCGTGACAGAGTCCGCAGATGTTATGTCAATGAATATCGGCTATGACAACCTACAATTGCATGTGTTTAGCGACGCATCGAGTAAAGCAATGTGTGCGGTTGCATTTTGGCGCTGGAACATTAATGAAAAAATTATGTCTCATTTATAGCAAGTAAGTGTAGAGTCTTACCTGTTAGACCCATAACCATCCCGAAAGCTGAACTTGAAGCAGCTCGCCTGGCAGCTAGATTGGCGAATAATATAATAAGTGAGCATAGATTAACTCCAACCGTTAGATATTTTTGGTGTGATTCAACCACAGTTATCCATTGGATTCGAAACAATACACGGAAGTATAAAACATTTGAAGCTAATCGCCTAGGTGAGATAGATAACTTGACCCGTATACATGAATGGAAATATGTTCCTACGAAGTTAAACGTTGCTGACTTAGGCACCCGAGAATCTTTTGATTGCTCTGTCTTTGAAAGCGAGTGGTTTACGGGACCAGCTTTTTTATACAATGACATGTCTCAGTGGCCTCAGGATCTACTCAATTATGAATTGGTTGAAGATAATCTGGAACACGTAGCGGTTACACATATGGAATCGGAATCATCAGTAACGTTATATCACTTACCTGTACCTGATCCTCTACGGTTTTCTTCCTGGCTACGTTTGAAGAGATCTGCGGCTGCACTGCTAAGATTTGTCGATAAATGCAAAAGACTTCCCGGAGAATTAGACTGCAAGATGATGGATCGAGCAGAATGCTTACTGTTGAAGAGTGCTCAAGCAAAATCATTCCCTAGTGAGATAACCGCTTTGACACGAGGTAAACCTATACCTAAAAATAGTAAATTACTTACCTTGTCACCCTTTATGGATGATCACGGCGTAATGAGGGTTAATGGGCGGATCAACTCTGCTCTCGGCGTGGACCAAGAAACGAAAAATCCTGTAATATTAGACGGACGACACCCTGTGGCAAAATTAATTGTTCGGCATTTCCACGTAATGGCCGCTCACGGAAACCAAGAATCCGTGGTGAATGAGCTGAAACAAAGATATTGGCTTTTAAAACTTAGACCTACAGTAAAACCGTTGTGTCTCAATGTATTTTGTGCAGGATTCGCAAAGCTAGACCACAAGTACCCAGGATGGGAGATTTACCTTTCGCCCGAGTAGCCCATCACAATCGTCCATTTACCTTTTGTGGGTTAGACTTATTTGGCCCTCTGGAAGTTACAGAGGGAAGGCGACGAATGAAAAGATACGGAGTGATATTTACATGTTTTACGGTTCGAGCCGTACATATCGAATTAGTGGGATCGCTCACTGCGGACTCCTTAATTTTGGCCTTGCGACGTATGGCGTCGAGGCGCGGTTGGCCGCGACACATATATTCGGATAACGGTACGAATATGCGAGGTGCCGATAAGGAGCTGCAGAAATCTATCAAGAAATAGATACTGGAGTTTTAAAAATGAGGGAGTTAATAATGGTTTTGATTGACCTTTATTCCTCCGGCGAGTCCCCATTGGGGTGGGGCTTGGGAGAGATTAATAAGAACCATTAAAACTTCACTGAGAATTATATTAAAAGAACGTGCTCCAAGGGAAGAAGTTTTAAACACCTTCATGACAGAGGTGGAAAATATTGTGAACAGCCGTCCCTTGATGCATGTTAGCGTCGAGGCAGGTGACGTAGAGTCACTCACGCCAAACCATTTCCTTCTTGGAACGTCATCAAATCTGCCTATATTAGGAAGTTTTAATGACACGGATTTCTGTCTGCGCCAACAATGGCGTAAAGCTCAAAGGTTAGCTGACATGTACTGGCGTAGATGGGTAAGGGAGATCCTTCCTGATCTCATACCAAGAGGAAAATGGTGTGGAGAGCAGAAACCCCTGCAAGTTGGCGATCTCGTTTTGGTTGTAGACCAAGATTTACCGCGTAACGTTTGGCCAAAGGGTCTCATTACCAAGTTATTTCCAGGAAAGGATGGTCGAGTACGGGTAGTAGAGGTCAAAACCAAGACGGGATTTTGGCGGCGTTCTGCGGCGCGCGTCGCTCGTATTCCTCTAGATGTGGAATGCTGCACCAGCATTGGGGTGGGGAGTGTTGGCGACGCAAATCCTTTTTGGTAAAATATAGTTTAGTTTTAAATTTTTGAATTTCGATCCGTCAATGTAGTGTTTTTTTATGTTCTTAGTTGTCAGTTGAGATTTTTACTTTCGTCGTATGTGAGTAAATTATTTTATTATAACGCCTAGTTTTACTCCTTAACTGGTTGAGTACTGGCTCATCTTTAACACCAATGTTAATACATGGCCTTACAAAAGTTACGAAAGTAATCGATGAATGCTCCATTTAATTCTTTACTCCCCCAAGCTTAATCAATATCAAACTGTCTTTTGAGAATTGCGTGCTATTATCTATTAAGATCCGAATACACAAAATTAATACTTACGCAGTCTAAAATACAGTTTATTATCATTTATTTCGTGGTTATAAATTGTCCTCCTTGGTGAATCGATCCCGCGAGGCTTCCGTGTCGACGCTGGCACCGCCTCGTCCCATCGGACTACTTGCTATATTTTGTTGTTTTATATTCGATGTCTTTTTAAGTTACACCGTCGCATGTTTGTAATTTCAAGGTATTTCCAATGTAGTGTACCTACTACATTTATGGCGAACTATTGCACAAAATTGTGCAGATTCCTTCTCGATCGTGCGGGCTATAATAAGACGGTCCATGACAATAGTCCTGCAGGCATATCTTGGTCACGCGGCATCTACGGCACGGCGGACAATGCACGCCGTCTTATATTATGATAATATGTGATATAAATTATACAATACCAAATTTGTCAGCACCAATAAATATTAGGGTTTAAAGTGTAGAAGCTCGCATTAGACCGGTATGGTAGACGCAAGGCTCCATCGAAAACCCCGATTAAACTGACAGCGACTGACATTCACAGTAACGGAATCAGACCCGTGAGTCACTTTTGGCGACAATCCTTATTGGTCCAATTTGGTTAGAACATGCCATTTGCGATTAAATTAAAGCCTCAGTCGCCCGTCGGTACCGCCATTTTAACCAATGTAAATTAACCGTGTATTTATCACATTACAATTGCGAGCAAGTACCAGGGTGCCATAAGCCACAACAGTTATATAAGTCGCGTGCAGAACGCACAGCGGCGCAGTTCAGCATATATGGGCAGCGTGTGATCTAGCCGCGGCCGGCGTCTTTGACGAGGTTCAAGGCTCGACGATTACGGGAACTACGCTGTAAAAAATATCGTGTCGAGGCTAACTGAACGAGTTTTGGGACATATATAATATGGGTATTATGCGAAAAGTCGTATAACTTACACCAGAGTTTTAAGAATAATAATTAAATGACTGTATCAGTCAGTAGGCACTAGGAGAGTAACATCTATGAGGAGGTTACTTATCATAACCGAGATATTTACATGTAATTACAATAATAATACTGATGCGGCACTCATGTTTTGTAGACTGGTCACAAAATACATTTAACAATATACAATGTTTATTAATAAATCGCTTTAAAAGGATGTGTTTTCCATAAACAGGTGTTACTATAATTAATACTACAAACAAAACTCGTTAACACCAAATTTTCAACATATTTGTTCATTGACCTTCGAAAACCACACCGTGGGCGGGGGCGAAAAGTTCGTGTGCAACATAATAGCGCATCACTGTCGCTCATCTTCCGTGTATAGACTCTGCCAGCCCCTTTTGTGTTATAATTACGGGTTGTCGGAGTGGCCTTCGCGTTTGCTCATTAGTTTTTGATTATGTTTTCGGTATAAACATACTTGTAGGTACAAATATTTAAAAATTCTTTCTTTTGTGTTAGGGGATATCTTCGTAGTGTTTAAATTATATTACAATAATTAAATATATTAAAAAAAGTGAACTATTTTGGACAAAACTCCGATTGCAACACGTATGGATTGCTTTAACCAAGTATGTCTAATGTCTATATATATCTCAGTGTGTCCCGCAGAAAATAGATAAAGCGGAAGCATTTCTTAGAGTTTTGTGATGGGAAACTACCACAAGTCTCAAAAGTTTTCATTCTTTCAAGCTTTTTATTGTGCCTTCTTAAAGAATGCCTATAGCGCCTCTGGGAGTCTAACTGACATTGTAATAGTGACTTCTTACCTGAAGGAGCCCTAAAATGGTATGATAATCTTTTTAACGAAATTATATAAACTTAGCAATCTAGCTCTTGTTATGTGACGGAAATATAATGTGAAGCCGGAATATTAATTTCTATGTATAATTATAACCTCCTAAAGATCACAATACAATTACCGGAA
>NW_023595047.1:0-9310 GCF_014839805.1 Manduca sexta | reverse complement strand
TTGTCTATCTGTATAACCGTTATAGAAACAAAACTACTCGACAGTTCAACGAAACTTGGTACAATTATTTGTCATACTCCTGTGCTGGTTATAGTATACTTTTCATCACGCTACAATTAATAGGAGCAGAGCAGTGAAGGGAAATGTTGGGAAAACGGGAGAAGTTACTCCATTTTTAAGCTTCCGTCGCGTGTGCAACCTTAATGGTTAAAGCTACACAGAAATCATGTATGACGGAAATGTTCTCCTTAAAATTATGTAAAAATATCCCACGACAGCATATGTCTATCTTTATGGTTGACTCACAATAACACGTGTAACTCCCGATAGCTTAGCAGTTCGAAGCTTTCTCATTATATTTGTCTACTCTTACGTTTATAACACTCTCAGTCATCCCTAATTAAAAAGTAAACATTATTAAATATTCCATAAAAAAGAATCATAGAAATCGGTATAGAAACACCAAAGTTATACATGAAATACGCTAATAATAAGCCATCATGCGTGAATACTGAATCATGCTATAAGGATTATTTTTGTATATATATATATATAAGGTTGCGAACGCACAGGAAGGCGGCTTGCTTGGCACCTAGAGGCTAGCGAAACACCTAGCGAGTAGCTTCGTAAAACGAACATTCTCGAACGTTCGCAACAGGCTCCATTTTTGAAGTCCGAAATCCACGCGGGCGAAGCTGTGGGCGGAAGCTAGTTAATAAATAAAGAAGATCTATTATTTTCTGTGCCCTTTTTGTCAACTGAATAACAAGGCAAGCTAGTAAGAGGCATGTGTCTACCCACAAATAATACCAGCCAGGAGTTTAAAGTCCAAATTTTTTATTCCAAGAAAAATAGAATAAAGGCAGTGAATTGATTTTGCGCCAAACTGCACAATCAGCAAATAATGGTTTTTGAGCAGGTTGTCCTCAAAAACTGGAATATCGATTCCACATCTGCTATGAACTGGGACGATCTTTTAAGCTACATAGAATATTACAATGAGCCAATATTTTCATATTAAAAATACAAGTGTTGCTCAATTCAATAATCGAATCCAAGCTCTCCTGTTTCACAACCCATATGTAATATTCCACCACTGATGGAGATATTAGATGAGTACTAAGTTTTACAACAGTTATTAAATTAAATAATAAACTACGGAACACTGCTAATTAACACTAAACACGTTCTTATCCAGCTCTTAACGCCACCTCTCTCGGAAAACATTGTACAAAGTGAAAAATGATTTAGTTTTGTCCTGAAATTTAATTTTGTTTGTAACAAACCACTTACAAACTTAGGGTTGTTGCCGTAATCCGCATCAGTGATAGCGGAATTTAATTCATAAATATAGATACATTTATTTCAGTGATGAGCTAGCTATAAACTGTGGTCATATTTTGATTCCGCACCTTTTTTTTTTCATGGGGAAAATCCTCTTGGATCCCCACCTAGTAATGGTAAGCAGGGTATGCCGGACTTTTACTGGCTAAAAACCCTATATTTGTCTCCATTTGCACCTTGGTGAAGCTCTGGGACCTCAAAATGATCACGCCAGGGAGAAATGAAATGTGAAAATATGTATGGAGTAGTGACTTTGTGGGATCAGAAGTGCCTGTCACCAATAATGAACTTGTATTTTTATTTTACTTTGCTTGTGACTGTTATATTTATGTTGATGATATCTTTGCCCGTAATTGTACATGAAGTTATCGCGGATGCGAATACATAGTTAATTTAAATTGGCGCGTATAAAACTACAGTTTTTGCAGCCGGCAATTTTTTAAGCACTCATTGGGTTAATATTATTAACATCACTTTCCAGAAAAATCTACTCCAGAGCAACATGATTGCGACATTTGAGTATTTTGAGGGCTCAAAAAATTCACTTAATAACCACGTCTGCGTTACATATGATTCTAATAAAAACAATAGTTTTAAAGGGCATTCTAAACACTTACCAACGACTGAAGTTACCATTATAAAAATATATCCCAAAAAATCCCTCTCCGCATTTTTTATTTTAGGGCTCTCCGCACGCGACACCCCTACAGTTTTAGTTTTTATACGTTAAACTAGATAGTAGAGTGCGGACTTCGCGCCAATTGTCTCGAAAAGTTAGCGACAGTTCAAGATTAATGGATTCTTAACCCAGAACTATCTGGGACCTTATCTGGCAGAATCTGCAGACTTGTTGATACTAAAGTGTAGTCTATCGCGAGTAAGTTGGCGCTGCGACAATTTTCGCTTGTTATTTGAAACACGTAGGTGCATGAGGAATATTTTTTGAACAGTAATTAAAAAATAATAATATTTATTTATGTCAATTAGAACGGATAAACCAATTAGACTAATTAAGTTAATAATAACATAACTATAGTAAAATATTAAACAAATCAATAATATACTAAATGCGTTGATTACATATCAGTGCAAACATTCATACTGGATCACGTTCCAATCAGCCGAGAACACGTCAAACGTATTGATTTAGAAAAAAAAAATCAAGAAACCTTATCATTATAGTGATACATTCTATATTTCAACTTTTTTTAAGTAATATTTTTTTTATATACTTCAATTATTGAAATATCTTTGTTATAAGGCGATGGTCTTAAAATAATATACCTATAATTACTACTTTGATATTCCTTGCTTGGGAAACTCGTTCTTTACATACCTACCATATTGTTTTAATAACAAACAAATATTTGAAACCGTACAAATAAATGAAGAAAATTTTATACCTACGTAGGACAAAAGTCGTGTAAAACCATGTTCCTTAGGCGTATTAAATATTCCAATCTAAAGATAGATAATTCAAGTAGTCTAGACTAACACTTGAGATGCCGGTGTACTGAGGCTTTGTACCAACAATGTAAGAATGTTATTCAGACGAGTACGTCAATGGTTTAGATAACATCAGCACGTTTAAGATCAAAGGCGAAGTGTATATATCTATAGAAAGTAGTTAGTACTTGATGATTGTATGCAATAACATTTTTTTTAATACATAACATAAATTCACGAAATTTATCCCCGAAGGTATGCAGAGGCGCAACTAGGGCACCCACTTTACTCGACTGCTTCGGTGGCGTAGTTGTATTGCACGTCCGGTACAATAGCGCTCTGAGGTCCTGGGTTCGAAACCGGGTCGGGCAAAGTGATATTTGGGTTTTTCTGCTCAGTATCAGCCCGAAGTCTGGAATTTGTGCCCGATATGGCGATAGGCTCGCCCCTATCACATCATGGGACGGAACATACTTGGCGAAAAGTGGGTGCCCTAGTGGGTTTTTTAAAATGGTATAAATTGTGCTGTTTAATTACACGTGCGACATCTTTCAGCGTTTTAACGGTATGCAAAATCTTATATAGGTCATAATATTATATTAGGGGAGTTAAATATTACTCTTTGAATTTAATTTTTTAGTGGTTATTCTTTATCTCTATAATTAGTCTGCCATGCTATGTATATCTATTTAATTTTATAATTGAAGGACGGTTTAGGTAATGAATAAATACATAATATAATATACAATATTAATATTTAGATTTTATTCTATAGTACTCTTTCCGTTCTCTTTCATTTACCAGTTATTCCATTGAAATGTTACATTTTTAGGCCTTACCTTGCGTTTTTAGAGGACGCATTTTTATTTTTGAAGTGTAGGGGGTCAGTGTAAAGCTAAAACCAAGTTTGTAGGGTCGCCACCCTTGTCCCACGGCCGTCATCTTGAAAATAGGGGTTGAAATGGTTTTACGATGTATCTCTTAAACTATTTATCTGACAAAAAAAAATATAAACATTTTTTGTTGCAAATTAAATTCTCTACACTTTGGTTCAGTAACTTTTTGTCGTAGAACTATAAATAAAAAAGTTATAAGTGAAAATGTTAAGAAATTCAATGTTAAGCAATGTCCATTGCAACGTCATCAGAACGTGTGTTTATAAGGTTCATAATACTTTTTTTTGTACTCCCATTACGTACAACACAAACCCGCGGTTGCCGGCTTGTACGCGAATTACTGGTGATCCTGAATCGCTTTGGCACAGATGAAGTAATGTAACTTTTCAATGGACTAAGTCTCCACTGTCCATACAGTGTATGTTAAACATTGCCTCGAGTGATAAGACCACTTGTTATTTATTTAAGTGAGTATCATACCAGGTTTTGCCTCTGATAATATAAAATAATCTATGAAATGGTAGAACATATTTATCTTCTACCATTTCATAGATTATTTTATATTAGACCAGGCTATAAAAGATGAACAAAGTATTTATTTTATTCATGTTTCATAACCTGGTGTTTTCACAAATAAACAAAGTACAATCTGTACTTAGTTTTCTTGCAAAGGACCGTCATTAGGAAACCTGAACAACATAAAATTTTGAAGCCAAGTGAAGTCCGCTGCGGATTCTTTTCTCCGTGTTCGGTAAAGTACTCTTTTACATCTGATGGTAAGCAGAGTGGGTTTGGGTCAGCACGCCGGACGAATGTGCCTTTCTTTTCAAATCGGTAACAATGTCTGTCTATGGAACGGTTAATCGGTAACAATGTCTGTGTTTATGAATTTAATGGTTAAAACAAGACAACAAAATTGTGTGCAACATTTCTGATTATGACTTATAAAATTAATTTCATTTTAAAAGCATATCATCAACAACAAACGATTAAAACAGCGACTTTAGTGCGAGGCAATACATTTTTATAGCCATTAAAAGAAAATTCGAAATGCATCTCGTCTCACTTTTATGATCTAAAGAATAAACAAAAAGACATTAAAGTTTGTCGTAAAGGCGTCAGTTTCACATTGATGCATCTTGGATGGTTATTGCAGTCTGAAAAATATAGATAAAAAAATCACGAGCATGTAAATAAAGCATTTTCTGATGTATCAGCATAAAAGTTTTGCAACGACAAATTATTTTTTATTACTTTGAATGACGAGACGAGCTTGCCGTTTGCCTGATGGTAAGCGATACGACCGTCCATAAACAGTAGAAACACCGTCCAACACCTTGAATTACAAAGTATTGTTTGGTATTCCATTACGCTCGCCATCCTGAGACATGAGATGTTAAGTCTTATTATAACCAGTAGTTACACTGGTTACAATGTCGTTCAAACCGGAACACAACAGTACTACATAATGCTGCTTGGCGGCAGAAATAGACATTGAGTTGATACCTATCCAGGCGGCCTCTCACATATGAAAAACCTACCACCAGTAAACACAGACAATACCACAAACTGGTAATACCACTTTAAATATCGCCTCACACTCAAAACCCTCCAACTTTCCTTATTATTAGCGATATATTTTTTTCCATTACATTAGTACTAATGAAAAAGTATGAAAGTTCATAGCGGTGTTATTTTTTCCACAGTAATGTTTCCAATCTCCTGGGAAATTATGTCTCGACGACGACATTGATGTCTCAGTTAAATCCCCTCCTTCGTTAGTAGAACTTTTCAAATACACCATTTCACTGTTCTTTTTGAAATGTTTCAAGTAATATTTATTTCTGGAATTACTTCTGACGTTTAAGTTCAGTAGTTTATTGTTTGAAGCGTGCTCTGGAGAACACAAGTTTGTATTGCTAGCCGGAACCAGCTCGATTTTAGCTTGAAAAAGTAAACAAATTAAAACTTTGAGCTGTATCAAGGCTGTTTCAAAGACCGAGAGATGAGCTGGCAGCGAAACAGAAAGCCACGGGTTAGGTTTCCGCGGCGAGCAAATGTTTGTAGGACTCGCAAATGTTTGCTTAGTCTCGGTTCGTGGCTGAGTCTTGTAGTTTTGATACCTAGGCTATATGATTTTTGTTTTAGTCTGCGGTGTGATCTTTGTATGCTATTGTTTCTCGGGATTTAACATTTCTGTCACAGATTTAACGATCATAAGCGTCTTAAAATAATGATAAAAATAATTAATAGTATTCTTCAATTACTATTGAGTCTTCCCATCATATTTTATTCAAATTTGGAATACGTAACATACTACTTCTGTGTGAATTAATTGTAGCTTAAAATTTAATTAATAAAATTTTAAATATAACGTTGAATAAATGAAGTACTTCAAACTATGCGCTTTGTATGAGCCTCGATGCTAATGTTTTGCAAATGCGCTTACCGGCAAACAGCAGATGCTGACTTCGAATATAGTAAGTCGCATGGAAAGCGATTTTCCAGCAATTTTGTGTACGGCTTGCACTACCAAGAGCGCTCTATTGGCGTTCGACCGCTTAGAAAATTTGCACGACTGCATATGCACTACTTTTAAATACGAGTGCCTTACTGAATATATTTCCTATAATTTTGCTGTGAATAAAGTGATGGTAGTTGTGTTTCGATTAGAGGCAATTACTAGATGTTTTTTGTTATTTCTGTAGTTTAGATGCCGCATAAATCAAATTATGTATTTAGTCTATGAAACCAGTTCGGATACTATAAGTTCACGGGTGATGCTTGCGTCAAAATTTTATAGATTCCATTAATTTGATAAACATACTTGTTACTATACTGCTTAAAAATGACTGCTAGTTTGTTCTTTAGCGCATAATGGGCGAACCATATATGGTTTATATACGCTGCGCCCTTGGGTTTTGAATCTGCGGACATTCGTCTCGGCAATCCGTTCCACTGCCAACTAGGCAACCATCCCCTTTATTTATATATTAGTCGTTATATACTGACTTCTCTCGTCGCCTTCAATTTGTACTCCTTAATCAAACACCTATAGATTATTTAATGTATAGATCGAGTACACAATAACGGATTGTCCATTCTGAGTAAATTGACGTGTCCGACGCATGCTCGATGGGCGCCTGCTGATCGGATGATGCTGGCTCCAATGAATATACAATTGTCCTTGTGTTTGCGTAACTAGGTGCGTAGATTGAAGATTATCAGCTAAGATATAGTCAGATTTTGATTTGAAAATCTATACAATCTAATATGAACTTTATAACTAAACTTCGTAACATAATTTAAGAAACAGACATAAACTTTAAATTATTAATGCCCGAAATAATTACGGAAAGAAAAAAATATTATTTGAAGGAGTATAGTTGTATAATAGCTTACCTAACGAATTAAAGGAATATAATCGTTTTAAAATAAACTTAAAAATATGTGTGCATGCCATCGATATACAGGGTAATTTTAACATCGCGTTACTAAATGAAACAAAAACAATAACACACATCATGCATTTATCCCCGTAGGAGTATGCAGAGGGCCAACCAGGCCGCCCACTTCTCGCCAAGTGTGTTCCGTCCCATGATGTGATGGGGAGCGAGCCTATCACCATATCGAGCACAAATTCCAGACTCCGGGCTGATACTGAGCAGAAAAGCCCAAATATCACTTTTCCTGACCCGGAATTCAAACCCAGGACCTCTGAACGTTGCCGTACATCACATCCAATTCAACTACGCCACCAAGGCAACCGTATTAAACAAACATAAACTATAATGGTCAAGGATTAATCATTGAACGTGTAAGAGTCACTTTAGACTACATAATAAAAATGAATAAGTTAATTTCTAACCTCATACTTGGATAGGGTCTAAGCTATTATTCAAACTTTAGCTCAGCCTACAGAATCATGTTCTCATCTTCATCACGGGGCTATCGTTCAAGATTCTTACTAAGAAACTGTATTCCGAGAACTTCGTTTTATTATGTCGCCGTGCAGTTCAAACGATGCAGCGGTTTTTATAAGTTTATTGGCAATATAAATACTGTATCCCATATTTAAAGACGCGTTCACTTTTCTTAATGACAGAGGTTGAGCATTTTTGATCTTTAAACTGATAATAAATTTTACAAGCATTTTGTGGTTCGTGATTCAAAGTTGCCCCCTCAAAATATCCAAAAGAATGGCGTTCAATTTCGGTGTTTACGATTGGTCGAGACGCGAATCATCAGTCACGTGTTAGTCTGTCAACCGATCTCAATAAAACGACACGGAGACGTATTTTGTGTTTTCCACATGCTAAGCACGCTAAATGGTGTTGCTTGCGTCGATACGTTCTTCGAACTTACCTTACTCGCTAATTAATCTTTCAGTTTTATGTAAGAGAGTGGCAAAAAGTAATAAAATCGGATTCCTACCCGCTTCCTTTTATGTAGAATCTAATTATCATTAGAACGATTTACAGACAGATTCAAGCATTAGTATCGATATGATATATATCGGGTTCCTTTTAAAAAACACTTTTCGCCACTGATGTAAGAAGAATATTTTATTTTAATACGGTTATGTTGATATCTCCTTTAATTATGGAAAAAATGCATACAAAAATCATTATCGCCTGAGCTTAAAACTTGGCTCTCATATTAATAATGCCCTCAGCAAGCTAGTCAGATGCGGAACGTCTGTACATCTTACGATAAACATTTGTTATTATAATATAAATAAATTGAATATTCATTCAGAAATTTCATATCTTGAATATTAACATGATTATAAATATAAATACAGTTTTGATCCTAGTTATTAGTTTCTCGAGAGCGTTTGTTCCAAATAAGTTCTGCCTATTTATATTATATATCCCTTTATTAATTATCTTTCGGATTATTCATTTTTGTTACTGATAAAAAATTGAATCAATTTGATATGTAATTCAATTTGTGCAAGGAAATATAATATACAACTTTGTAGTGAGCCAGCGAAATATAAATGACTACTGAAACTTATCTTATACCTTATCTATTATTAAATCTTAATTAAGAAATAGTGAAAAAAATAAACATGTATAACTCCAAAGAAATTTTCAATTAATCTTCGGATAAAAAACATATCGGTACAATTTATTTATTCAACAAAACACATCAAATGTAATTTATTTAATCCTGACTTTGCTAAATGAGACGTCAGGACTTTCAAATCAAGGTAAGCTTGTTCGCCGTTAATGGACCAGTCGGCATACAAAACAGTTCCTCACAAGTATGTTTCTTTCAAAAACGGCACCAGGCGCTATTCAATGCAAAAATATGCTTTATGTAAATGATTTCACGGTTTGAAATAGTGTATTCATATTTAATAGTGTTAGGTACATTAAATTTTTTAACAAAAGCTATTAGAAACTACCGGTACTTTACTTTTGATACAAATATATTTCACAGGTATATTATCAAAGCCGTGATATTAGAATTTCACTAGTCATACTATAATAAACGATAATTAAACGATAGATTGTCGACTACATTTTTACAACTTAACGGCCTGGTTTTAGTGCCATTGTAATGTCACGGGGTCATTATAATGACATTATAATAAATCAAAATAATATACAAAACTA
>NW_023595046.1:0-9336 GCF_014839805.1 Manduca sexta | reverse complement strand
CGATAGACTATCGATACTATTGATTTTACCTTGACTATCGATAGATAATCGATTGTCTATCGATATCAGACTATCGATATGCAACACTAGTCGTTAGAGAGTACTATATTCTTTTGTGTCAAAGTGTTTAAACTGGAACATCTGTTTTAAACACAGGTTTTTATTCAAGAAAATGAAGAATTACTGAAGAAAATAGCGTAAAGTACTTAGGCAAAATAATAGATATCAGAAAAAAGAAACCGTAAACTGCGCTAAAATAATGGATCAGATAACGAAGCTGACGGAAGTTATAAACGATTGCTTGGTACCCAAACTAGCGCAGGATTATGATGAAGCTAAAAATCACCCAGAGTTTATTATTCGCCAAAAAATTGAAAGATAATATACATAATATTCTTAACATAGTGAGAGATGTAAATCTTAAAACTGTACCCCATGCTTCTACATTGATTGCGAGATTTATAATATTTTATGAAGAATTAAAAACTGAGGGGCCTTGGACCTCAATTCAGTGCAAACAGTATGCCCAAAGTTTGGACTGTGCTTTTGACACTGTTTACAATGTTAGTTTCCATAAAATATTAAGCTCTGATGTATTTAATGCGCAAGAAATATTTGATGAATGTATAAAGACTTTGCATCAAACAGTGACTTCAGAAGATTTTAGAAGATATCCAGCACTTGTAGAAGTATACATTCTCTTGTGAAAATGTGAGTGTAGTCTTCTGTGTCATATTAAAGTGGAGATTCAATTAACCAGGCTACATGTTAAATAAGATATTCAGGTTAATGAAAATATCAAAATAGCCATTTTATATATATGATTTATTATTAACTAGTTTGCTAGCGGGTATGCCCACATTAATGACCATTCCTGGGATGAAATGTAGCTTATAACATCCAGAGGTAACACAGTTACTTAGTGCAAGAATTTTCTAAATTGGTTAAGAATTTTTTTGAGTATATACAAACTTTCATCCCATCCTGGCTTTGATTTGGCAATCTGGATAATTGTCAATATCTAGAATTAAGATCGAGATAATTGAGTCTCCATAAGTGTTTAATGTCATATCAGGAGATGCAAGTTGGGTTGTTTATATTTACCAGAAACAGTTATATCAGAATAAAACTTATAAAATTTTCTAAGATCATAACTAATTATTTTGTGATGATGGACTAATCAACATGGGCAATCAAGTGTGGCCATTGACAATAACTTTCTAATCAGCTATAAAGTATAAACATCATGCTGCTTATGATGAGGTCCAGTTGATTGATTGCCTTGACATAATTCTATTTTTTAATATTCTTTTCCAGATTAAGAAATTGACAGTAAATCCATCATCAGTTTTGCCACTATCACTACTTTTGATAGATGATTATGATTCAGTAAACAAAATGAAGGGATTGAAATGTTGCTCTGTAGTGCTTGTTTCACTTGTAAGTATAATTTTATATTTAAACCTGTAATGATAAATTAATCAAAATAGATTATATTATTTGATTATTTTTATATAAAGTGTGTATAAAATTTGGAGTATAAGTAATGAATGATATAATTTCTGTACACTTTGTAAGGAGCACGGAAGTATCAAGAACATTTTCTTGTCTTTAGTATGGTAGCTGAAATTTTTTCTTAATTTACTCTTAATCATATTATCATGTTTCAGAACAACAAGAGCTTTCAAGATGGTAATTTTTACGACGTCATGCTTGGTAGCCTTTTGAAAGCTGCCAGAGAAAAAGATATAGAAATAATTAGTTTAGTGTTAGAAAATCTGATACAGTTGCTCACAATTTTGCCAGAATATGCAAAGGTCAGTAATTTGTAATTTTAAATTATTATGTCTTTGGAACACGTTTCATACGATAAGGTATAGAGCAGGTTAATCAGCACACTTTTCAGCTATATACATATTTTGAATAGTTAATAATTTTTACGAACAAGGCAACCGCCTGAAACCTCATGAAATGCCTTGGAGTACTTTTTTTTTACGACCTTACCGACGAAACTATTAAAATCGGGAACTGACTCGTCGAGGGCCTCGCGTCGTTTAAAGGTCGCCATTGCTGCCACTAGCGTAGTGAACACTTATTCTAGTGCAACATAACACGCATAGTATGTAAAAATACGCGCTACGACCATATGGCTGGTGTGTGTGAGCATTGGCTATACAAAACAGCATGTTATGTGTTACCACATTTCAGTAATAATTTACACTTATACACATAGTGTGGGCTCTTGCACCCTTGTAGAGGTCTGTGTATAACAAGTCAGTTTTGTGGTGCGGCGCCAGCAGTGTATAAACACAACAGGTGTGTGCGCCATGACATTAGTATTGTTTAGGCTATTCTAGAAGAGCTTATCATCTACCAATTAAATTTCTCAATTCAATAATTACATTTTGCAGAAACCTGCTATAGATAAAGCTTTTGCAACCATTCTGGATCAAATAAATATGGAATCAAACTTATACAGGAAAGCAGCATGTCTAAATTTTATTGCTAATGTGATTGAAATACAGGAATCAATTGCATTATAAGGAAATCATTTAAAACTATTTTATGCAATAGTTTTGATGAGTGCTGTAATGAAGCAGTTGCAGAAATATTATTACCATCAGCTATTGAGGTATGTTAGTCTAAATGTATAACGAATATAATCTAGTTTATATTATTTATGCTTCATATTAATTGTAATTATATTTTCCTTTCTATCAGGTTTTAGAAATGTGGATTCAACATTGTTGGTGTACATGGAACTTATCATCGGACCAGAAATTACTTTCGATTTTATTCAAGTTGCTGTATATAACAAAGGAAGAATCATTTGTAAGCCAGATACACAACTTAATCATTATTTTAATAGGCTTATGTACCAAAAAAGAACAAGTAATAATACTTGAGTCTTTAAAATCTCCTGATATTAAAAGTAATGAATTTCTGCAAAGACTACAAAGAATAAATAAAGACTTGAGCAAATAAAATTTAAATTTATTGTAAAACTTATTTCAGTTAATTATAATAATAGTTTGTAAATGGTGGTAACAAATTATGTATAAATTTTTTAATACATTAACAATTATGTAAGCACCTAATTGTATTGATTATTGTCCGTTTAACTAATAATTATAATTGACATAAAATTATCATCATACTTATAGCTATCATTATGATTATTGATAAAGAGACAACCTATTGGGCCTAACTTATAAACATTGTATGTACTATGTATTTTGTGATCTTTTTGTCTTGTGATGTTACGTTAAATATTACATGATATTCAAAGTATTAGATAACTAATACATATGTATGTACAATATTTATTAGTGAAAATATAGATTTTTATAACAAGTGTTTAAACGCGAGCATAAAAAAGTTCATATGATTCGTGATAGTTGATTCTGTTTAACATAGCGCAAACTTCGTCCATGGATGGACGAAGATTTCGATCCATTTCCAAACAGCGCTTTGCTAGAGTAAACACTTTTTGTGCTTTGGTCCAGTTATCCACGACTGGGTCTAACAGATTATCAATTTCATTATCCTTGCAACTCTCTTCAACATAGTTTTAATATTTATATTGCCATTACTACTCGTCACAATAGGTCTTAATCCGGTAAGTAATTCTAGGATAACTATGCCAAAGCTGAATATATCCGTTTTACGTGTAATGGTACCAGTGAATCCTTCGGGCGGCATGTAGGCGGACGTGCCCATCATAGAACTGACAATGTACGTCGATTCTAGTTGCTTCGCCAATCCAAAATCACACAACTGAAAATAATAAGGAAGTATTATTCAACAACTTAGATTTTATTTAATATGCAGTACATTACGTTTCGTTAAATATGAATGGTACTGTTGAACAAGGAAAGCCCACACTGGTATAGTTTTAATTATACTGAGTAATTTGACAGTTAATTATGAGGCAAATATGGATATCACAATATCTACATTAACTAGTTTAGATTAATTTTATCGGGCTATCTCAGTAATTCTAGACAGTTTTATTCACAATAATAAAATATTATTACAAAATCCAAACAAAATATCGTAAAACTGTTCTGTTTTATAGGTAAGATGTTTTTTCGTTGAGTGGATTTGGATGAAGTTGATACATTAGTAGATCGTATTCTGGTTTAACAAATTATAGGCTACATTTATCCCCAAGAAAATTTATAGTGGGAATTCAAGACCGAGAAAGTTTTCATTCGGGCGGAGTCACGAAACATCTAATTGAAAATATTAGTAGACATACAAATTTACCTTAGGGACACAATCTGTAGTCAACAAAATATTTGCACTTTTAACATCTCCATGAATAAAGTAAGTCTTCATTAAGTTTGTTGGTTGGCTTTCTGCACTGTCCATTATTACTGGTTTAATGGTGTTATGGATGTATTTCAGGCCCTCAGCAGTGCCAATCATAATGCCCATTCTTTCAGTTTCAGTAAGTACCTTCTGAGCTAACTTCTGTTCTAGTGAACCTCCTTCAATATATTTACAAACTATGCATGGAGTTGGCCCATCAACAGAATAACCCAAAATAGGCACTATATTATCATGACGTAATTGTGACAATGATTTCACTTCAGCATTAAATACTTTTATAGCTACTTTGGGTTCACAATCAAATTGAAGATAACAGCGCACTTTTTCACTGCAAGTAAACCATGCGTTGGGTGCGATCCAACAAACACTTCGCCAAAACCACCCTTTCCTATTTTTCCACATGGACCAGAAGGTCCTTCACTTTTTGACTCTGGGAAATAGTTAGTAATAACTTCTAATTGACTATATTCGAATCGTATCAAGTTAGTGTCCTCGAGGATCTTACTGTCAACAACACTATATATGTCAATAGGGGGTGGTGCCATATGAGGACCATTTGTGGGGAACCAGCTTTGGTGAGATTGTGATTTTGCTTGAGATGTACCAGATACTTCTGTGGACTCTGTAGCTTTTCTGCGTATGTTTCATTGGAACTTTTATCATTCTGTTTGCTCATTAATGCACTCAGAGCAGGTAGTTCCTCGGTTGGTATTCCAGATGAAAATTTAATAAGATCTTTTTCTTGAGTTACCATTTGAGCAGTTGTTTGACGTCCGAAGGATTTATTTTTAAGAGACTGGCAAATGGTAGAAAATTTCATTAGGTTAGTACTTGATTTAACTTGTTTTGTAGTTTTATCAAATAGGTTTTTTTTTTCGAATGATTGAAGTCTTTGTTTGTTTCATTTGAGTCGAGATCTCCGTCTCCAGTAGTTTGTTCTGAGCTATCTCCACTTAAAGAGAAGTGATGTTTATGTCGATTGCAGCAGCAGGACCACCAGAGGGTCTTGGAGGTAAAGGCTCTAAAACGTACAATATATAAGTCTAGTATTGTAACAAAGCTGTACAGTAAAGAATATATGCTGAAAGATATATGCAAGTTCAGAGGTAAAGTGTTGTCAATGTAGCACACATGAGTAGTATTATCCTGTAATTTAAAAATACCACAAAGTTTTGTAATTCTGTTCGTATGTCCGTTAATAGTAAACCAACAAATTATTAAATTAATTTGATCATTTCCAACACAGGCCTATCCAAATTAATATATCCGAATAATGCACAATAGACTCAAGTAAATAATAGATTCAGGTTAAAGACTAAGCTGATGGAGGTAATTTAGTTGCTGATTTGTTTCTTAGCTTATGAAGTAATAGCTTTTGCTCGTGGCTTCACTGGGTGGCTTATAAAAGTCTCGCTATATATTTCCCCGATAAAAAGTAGCCTATGTCCTTCGCAGGGTATCAAACTATCTCCATACCAAATGTCATAGTTTTTGAAGTTATCGCAGACATTTGAGGCGGGGAGGGGGGAAATTGTTCAAAAATAAATTGTTTTTTAGATCTTTAATTGGAACAATTCCGTCATATATAATCATTTACGTTTAGTTGCGTAAATTTAACAGTTTACGCAGTACACACAACAGAAGCTCCTAAAAGAAATACATTGTCTCTGTTTTTGCAATATTTTTGTTTGTGCTTCACTTCTATTAAATCATTGCGTGACGTTATATTAGCCTATAGTCTTCCTCGATAACCGGGCTATCTAACACGAAAATATTTTTTTTTAATTTAAACCAATAGTTCCTGAGATTAGCGCGTTCAAACAACCAAACTCGGCTTTATATTATACTATAGATAATAGTAAGAAAAATTTATAAATGACTCCTACTATTTGTTGTACAAAATAAAAAGATTTAGATATGGGTGTAATTAGTCATTTTCCAGGGGACCTGTGTCCTAGACTACTTGGGCTTTTTTCCAGATGTACCCCATTCATCAAATAAAACCTCTGCACACTTTCGGTGAGTTTCTTTAGCATGTTCTTGAATTAATCTGAAAAGAGCTTATTTTTATTAATTCGACTCCAAAGGATGGTTTGTCTATTCGTCGTATTTTTTTTATGTTTGTTCAGCGATAACTTTTTACCCAATAATCCAATTTACTCAAATGAGTATTTTGAGTTCGATTTCGTACAGCTTCGGAACAGCATAGGATAGCAATACTCAACCTTCGGCCCGCCAGCCGCTGCGGCGGGTCTTTGTAGTTGGCTTCGCACCCATCAGAAAATCATGTATTTTATAGCTGGCTTCATTGTGACCAATTTTTCTTTTATCAATAAATACATCGCCATTTTTAATTATGTTTTTATTAAGACCTAAATATTTTGCGGCCCGCGCATCAAGACCGAAACATGTTTGTGGCCCATTTAAAAAGGTTGAGTATGGCTTGTATAGGACCTTGAAAATCAAAGACGCAAAACGGAATTCGCCAAAATCAAATTAGATTTTGATGATTTTTGTTGGGTTAGTATAGTTTCAACGTAATGTCAACATAATAAAAATATTGTAGTTTGACCTTGTACTCCTAAGATGCAGTAGGGAATTCCCCAAACGAAATAAGATAAGAATGATTCTTTTTGTATTGGGTTCAAAGTTTTATTTTAATATAACTTTTTTTACTGCTTAGATACACTGACTACAATGTCCAACACAAAAGTGACTACACACCGCTGCTTGGCGGCAGAAATAGACATTGCACTGGTACCTACCCAGCCAGACTCTCACATATAAGAGATCTAACAGTACCGTAGAGAACAATAGAGCCAACATAACTTTTTTAAAAAGAAAAACCACTACAATAAAAAAAAAATATATAAAACTTTACACACACACGCTAATCTTCTTTTCAATTCGTGTTTATATATATAAACACGAACTGTTTATATATATATATATATATATATATATATAGATATCTTCACCCGGCAAATGTTGATCACACGGGTTGTGGCATCAGTTAATTGTTGATCCGTTGGCAATTGTTGATCAGAACAGCTTTTGTTGATCTAACGCATGATTCGGCATACAAATGTGGCTCCGATCTGATCAACAATTACGAAAAAAAATATAAACTACACACAGTATTTTTTATACAATTTCACTCCATCAATTGTTGATCTTATTCAAATGGGCCAATCAAAGGCTACCGTCTCTACAATTGGTTGTATTCCATTGTGCGCTGTTGCCACTTCGCTACATGAATCGCGGCACATCTTGCTACGCAACGTTGCCAGATCTCCGATCACAATAAACAGCTGTAATCGGACGACCTATGTATGTATATTGTATACTTATACGTGAGTTTGATTATAGGTAGGTACTTTAATCTTACCACAAAAAGATATTGTGTCGTCACACAGGTGTAATGGAAACGCTTCCGAAAACGAAGACAGGTGATAGTGCTGGTGATTCCTGACATGATGGATATCACTAAAAAAATCCGATCGAATGGATACTATTTAACTAGGATTTTTCTTAATTTCTGTACTGCATCACGTACGGATAGATAAATTAAAGTATTATTCAAAAGAAAAAAAATTAAATATGTGAATATTTAAAAAAATCGTAATATAACACTACATCAGCTGACGGGTCAACGATCGCGCACAGCTGGCTAGTGTACTCTAAAATCAACCGTCCTATTTCCTACTAATATTATAAATGCGAAAGTTTGTGAGGATGGATGTATGGATTTAAGGATGTAAGTATGTATGTATTTGTTCCTTTTTTCACGAAAAAAATACTTAACGGATTTGGATGAAACTTTAAAGTAATATTGGTGATACATCAGAATAACACATAGGCTATAATTTATATTGATTTTGTGTAATTTGATCATAATATAACGACACATATCAAGTAAGTTGGAAAAAATTGCTATCTTGGCGTACCGTAAAATGTGGTGTTTAGGGATCAAGCGGTGAACAGGGATAAAACCAGGAAAAGGTTTCAATGTTAGACAAAATTGGTAACACATTAAAATTTCCTTAATTATTTTGGAAAAATATTATTTGTGGATTTTATGGCAAGATTTTATGAGCATAAAATTAGCTGCAAGTTGGCAAAACTTTATTTGAAAATAACCTCTCGTGAAGCAAGATAATTACACCTTCAGAAACTTTGCTGTGTAAAGTTTATTTATACCTATATGAAAGAGTGACTTACAAACATCCATTATTTAGTGTTTGGACTATCGTAAACATTCAAGGTTAGACTCAATTTTTTTATCATTTTGGTGTTTTTTGATAATTTATAAAAACGGAAAAATCTGTTGTTTTTGGGGTGATTGGGGGTGTC
The DNA here is from genome assembly GCF_014839805.1 of Manduca sexta. Lineage (NCBI taxonomy): Eukaryota > Metazoa > Arthropoda > Insecta > Lepidoptera > Sphingidae > Manduca > Manduca sexta. The sequence continues at coordinate 648 of NW_023595046.1, read as the reverse complement.
TAAGACTTGAATAGGGATGAAGAAAGCGGGAAAAGGGTCGATAAGAAATTGCATAGGGACAGCTTTGTCAGGATGTCACTAATGCAAGTGAGATGAATTGTTGCAGGTGATTTATCTCCTTCTGTTTTTGTTTGGAATTGACTTGCGCACGTTAAACCATAAAATTAAATATTATCCAGCTAATATTATAAAGGCGTAAGTTTGTGAGCGTGTGTGTATGTTTGTTACTTCTTCACGTTCATACGGCTGGACCAATTTTTATGAAATTTGGCGTGGAGGTAGCTAACACTTTTGATTAACGCATAGGCTACTTTTAAGCCGGGAAAATATAAAGGGGGACTTTTAACCTGGCAAAACACTGTCACGCGGGCGAAGTTGCGAGCAAATCGTCGTATACTGTAAAATTGTTTTACCTTAGACTGGGTCTTACAAACTAAAATTACACATAGTTTGTAAGACCATAAAATAAATGAAACCACATACTTGTCCATACCTTTGCTGACATTGTACCAAAAATTGTCCATTAATAACGAATACTTTCACCAAAAATCCTGATTTTAGTTTTCCGATTTTTTGAGCATTTTGTAGTTTAATGCGAATAAGACGTGTGCGTGAGTGTATTTCTGACTGAAAGTATGAAGTTGATGC
>NW_023595045.1:0-9395 GCF_014839805.1 Manduca sexta | reverse complement strand
GACCTTAAACGCACTGCAGCGACCAAAACACGTCGTTAATTTATTTATTGTAGTTCCGAATACACGGACGGCTTTTTACGCGCGCTTTTGAGCGGTTGATACGCTTAGTATGGTGGAATTTTTAATTCTTTAATTGTTATATTTCATAAACAACCAGGTCTAATATGTTGTATATTTTTGAGATGTTGATATTGTTTGGTCATATGAGTTCCTGAAAAATATGCTTTATTGACATCAGAAGAAGATATATCTACATTCTTAGATGTATTGTGAAAGAAAACCTTCGTAATACGTGGGCTTGTGTCCATACCGGTTTGATTTTACGCAATAATAAGACCATTTACATCACACAGCCGAATACTTCCAGAACAAAACAGACATTTATAAAAGTGCATTTACTTTTCAAAGCCTAATGAAGCTACCTACTTGATACTGCGAAGGTCATACGCGGTTAAATAAACGCCCGTGTCTAAAAAGATGGAAAATAAATATGTTTGTTATATAAAAACGAGAAAACAATTTGTTGTTCCAACTGGTGTTATTTACCACGATTATTAAATACGAATAACAAGCCAATGCGATGCAAGTTTTTTGATATCCATAAACGCAACAACCATATCTTTGATTTACTTATAACTGATAATTTTTGAGCTACTTACCGGTGGGAGAGGTCTCATATGTGAGAGTCCGCCTGGATAGATACTATCGCTATGTCTGTTTCTGCCGCCAAGCAGCAGTGTAAAGTCACTTGTGTTCCGGTTTGAAAGAAATTGTAGACTAACTACTGGACATAAGACTTAACATCTCATGTCTCAGGATGGCGAGCGCAGTGGAATACCAAACAATACTTTGTAATTCAAGGTGTTGGATGGTGTTTCTACTGTTTATGGGCGGTTGTATCGCTTACCATCAGGCGAACGGCAAGCTCGTCTCGTCATTCAAAATCTCAAAAGTTCTCGTCATGTTGGTTTCACCGGTCTTACTTCCCAATGTCGACACCCAAGAGCATCATCCGAGCGAGCATTGGACCGAGTCCCTAACCCCTGTATACCCCACACCGGCATACCAACCAAAACCACTGATGACTTTCTTCAGCACATACGGGACTGCCCCAGAGTATCGAACATTGGGCCAGTACATTGCTCCTGGCGGCTAAAAGAAATAGGCAGCTTAAGCTGAAGTTAAATACAACATATTTTATATAGGGATAGAAGTCCTATAATTGAAGAGGCACGTTACATTGTTAATTGTACAAATACTACGACATTGTATTAATTATAAGCCGTGTATCCTTCGTTGAAGGTCCTTAAATAAATAAAGTCTATAAACCTCATATTTCTAAGCTATAATTCATTAACCTGTCGATAATACGCAAATCGATATAATCACTAAAATATATAATTTCCAGAAGCACTGATACGTTACAGATTTTAGTACCATCACACCAATCCTTACTCCAAAACCCCGCGGATTAAGATAAGAGGGACTTGAAATACTGACCGTTTGTTCTGGTTGTCTAGGATTAAATTTCAATAGCATTTGACCATCCAATTGTCCGAAACGTAACAATAGACAAAACATCGCTTTCGCGTCTCAGAAGTTTCCACGACTGCATCGATAGGTGGCGACGACCTCGGCAAAGGTTAGGGCTTACACAAAAATATAACATAAGATGCGCTTACAACTGTGGTAAAAATGTAAGAAAACGGCGCCTTATTTGCGTAATCTAAAATATATAAAGACGCAATTTGTAAAGTTAAGTATGACTTGTTTACTCGCTTTTGCAATTGGTCCGTGGAAATATACAAAATCGTTTAAAACACTCGTAATTTGTAAACTAATTACACAAATGTGATATAAATAGTTTGTGATAAACAAAAATTACAAATAATTGGATCATACTGCGTAAATTCCATACGAATACCCACACAAATAGCTGTGCCTAATTAAAATTATTTGCGTAAAATTTCTTTTCAGTAAACTTAAAACAAGAAGGGACAGAAATAATAGTCCGCCGAAACACAAATAACTCAAGATATTTCGTAATATACTCCGATAGAACTTTCATAAAATGAAAACAATGTATTGTAATGAAATAATTCATAATTTACTTATTGTCTATATTTTAATACAAACAGGAGTCGTTACATAGATAATATACAAATATCTCGTGAAATATTGTTTATAACTTCTATCAATCTCCTTGAAACAAAATATACAAAGCCCCAACATCAAACAGATGTATAACTTATTTGACTACAAAATATACGCATTTACCATTAAAAAACTATCAACTGTAAACACGATAATAGATGTGCGAATGCGTTACGTCGACTTATGGTATGTAAGGCAATGGAGACGACAAAGGCCGTCCGAGGATCGATATCCGAGCACTGGACTCCAAGCGACCTATAAAACTGCTAAGACGATGCGCCCGACGTCGCGCCGATGTGCGAAACAAACGCACTAATGGATGAGTTAATCTATTGATATTATTTTATGCTATGAGTGTATTATTTTATCTTTAGACGGGGCTAAATAGCCTGATAAATTGGCATTAAGTGTAAGTATATTTGCAGATTGCAGGAATGATTTGACTCGGTGATATCCATAACATACATTAGTATAGTCCTGTAAACTTAACAGACGACATTTTTGTTTATCAATTATCGCTCGTATTGTGAAGGAATTGTAACATTTACATATCTGTGAAGTATCCATAGGAATTTGGAAGTCCGCCAACCCGCACTAGGTGTGGTGGACGAAGGCCTAAATTCTCAGTAGTAGAGGAGGTCCGTGCTCAGCAGTGGGGAATAATAAAACAGGGTAGGTATAAAAAATACAAGAACAATGTAGAGGTCTCACAACGCGTCGTGACGTCTTAATAAAGGCTTCTCGTCAAATCTTAAAAAATAAGAAAGTTGTAGTTTTGATATTTTAAAGCAAACAGAAACCATTAGGTACAAAGATCATTTCACATATAAGCAACTTTAAGATAAGTATATAATGGAACATTTTTCTTGGTAAATTTCATTTACGAGGTAAAGTTGGAACAGTTGGTTTATTTATATTTTTATCCTACACTGTTTATCCTATTTATGAAAACGTTCTAAAACTTAAGATGATCTTATACAAATCATTAAGTTCCCAAATATAAAATGAAATGGGTACGGCGGTGGGTAATACTGTAATGTATTCTGATACCAAAATATTTCTCAGAAGTTCAATAGAATTTCAAAGTTCGATGAAATTAATAAAATTTGCATTTATTGTAAACAAAATTGTTTCATCACAATTTTGATACTCAACAAAATTTTAATCTAAATTGTTATCAATACGGTTTAAATTTGAGATCAAAGAATTTCTTAAAATTCCCTAATTTGTTTACGTTCTCTTCATATATTCTAATGGAAAACATTTTACACGTGTACTTAAAAAGGTTATTGTATTTTCTAGAATTTTAAGTATAAATTGCGCAAACACTTGTAGATATTGTAAATAAATTATTTCAGTAAAATAACTTAAAACATTCCTTGTTTATTTGTTATGAATTCCTATCTAATACGAATATTAGTTAACTTTTGTAGGACCCTGCAGTCGGGATTTACTTATAAATTAGTCCTTAACTTTTCAATAATCAGACAAAAGTTATTAATACAACACATAAAATTTTAAATGACAAATAAGTACCAAAATTATTTAATCGTCTTACTTTTTAATTCAGTCAAATTATAATTTATCTAACAAAAACTTTGACATTGAAAAGTTCTTAAAAATATTCTCCAACGAAAATCTTTATTTAATTTTGTTTGACCTGAAAAGTTAGCTAAACACAATTATTCTCAACAAACCTCATTTACTGTAGATCAAATGAAGCTGACTTTCAACTACCGCATCCAAAAGCGCAAGCTTTATGATTGCCAGTTGTTATCTAGACGGTCAAAGATCCCGGCGGGCGCTCTCCCGGTCCCACCGCGTAACAGACAACGCTACTGACTTATTCTTTAATTATCTATATAACAAAGGAGTTTTGGCTGCTTTCGAATTTAAAAATTCTTATTAAATACGTAAAGGTTATGTTTGTTTTGATTTTGCAACTTTCATGAAACCGATGAGTTGTTTTGAATTTGAGTATGTTGACTATGCTGCAGCTTAATGACCATCATCATTAGCCCTGTATTATCTACTGTCTCACTGTTGGGCAGGGGCCTCCTCTACTACTGAGAGGGATTAGGCCTTAGTCCGCCACGCTGGCCTAATTCGAATTAGTAGACTTCACACACCCTCAAAATTCTACTTACCCACTTAGCGACCAAATTATAATAAAAATACTAATTACTCAGCGAAAACGTAGCGCTCTGATAAAATATTTTGAAACATCGGTTCCATAGTTCAAGTAAGATTATTAGAAACATACAAGACTTATAGTATTAGTGTATAGAAACTAGATTTATTTAGAAAGTGAAATTACATTAATGTTCTCTTGTGACCTGGTAGTAGTAACACAGGTTTTATTCGAAACCTTGTCTTTCACAAGCTATAACTGTTAACCAATTGTAGAAAATTAATGACCATACTCTCATAAATAATGTCTTAAAATTCATCATTACTGGACCCCACTGCTGACATATAACCTCCCTCTCAAACCCACCGTTAGATTTTCAATGAATATACATATTTTGTCAAAGTAGAGCCAGTATGGTGGACTAAGGTCTAAATTCTGATGTAGAGGTACGTGCCCAGTAATAATATCATATATAGAATATTATTATAATAAATATGTTACTTTATACTAATATAATAAAGGAAAGGTTTATTTGTAATAAATAAACTGAAACTATAAAACCAATTTTAATAATACTTTCAAAATAAAATCTATTTTATCCGAAAGTAACAGGTTACGCGATTTTTAGCATAAAACGAATACAGGCAAAGCGAGCAAAAACTACACAATAAATACACACATACACTGTAAGTATACCAGATAATTACATAACAGATCAACAGGTTACGTGTGACAAACAAACAAACAGTGCTAATAGTAACAAATTAGAGTTGGCGGCCGGCCAACAGATGCTGGAGAGTGAAATCCGCACGAGAGTGAAACCGCGTAGATAGCGCCCGAACTTCTGCAGTTTATCTAAATATCGCACCCTTGGAACTAAAGTGACCTAACTCAAAAATTATATTTTTCCTAATTTTGTTTAATAAACGACCTCCCAAAGCATGCTCTATAAACCTATGACAAGAAAAAGACAAAATTATAGAACAGAAACAGAGATTCTTTCTTTGACGACGACTTTTGTCTTTTTGAGTTAGGTCACCTTAGTTCTAAGGGTGCGATGTATTTAAATTCATATTCTAAGTGTTAGATATAGAAATTGATTTTGAAACTTAATTTAGGGATTATTCAAAAAATTGTTGGTGGTAGGATATGTTTAAAATCCGCTCGGATAGCGGCCACCGTACACAGTGTTGTGAGTGTGTCGCGTTCAGGAATGAGCCTGCGTATATCCGGTTCCAACAGGCCGGCATAATGTGCCGATTGCGGAGGGGTAATCATCGCTCGTCAGTCGACATTATATTGCTAGACTCCACTGACCATCAGCTTCAGTAGGGTCACTTTGCAGTATACGTAAAAACATTGTGGGGTTTGTTCAATGACCGTATGAAAAAATAGTTTGACGATTTTATTATTGGTAGTTATTTTTAGTATAGTGCATCTTTTAACACTGATGTAATGATTTCTTATGTTTACGCGAATGTTTATTAAAACCGCGGTAAAATTCGAAATATAGTTTAATTTTAATGTCATTATTATGTCTTTCTTTATAATTTACTTGTATGTAATGGAACTCCAAAATATGTTACGTTTTACTGTAGCATATTCAAATCAATGTAAGGTGTCTTTCTTCTCTACCAATCGAGGTAGATGTTTTATACCGTTTAAAATAAGACTTAATTTATTTTTATAACGTAAGCCTGAACACAATAGGAATTTTATTTAATGCTCATAACATCAAGTTATTCGTGATTTTTTCTATTTATTTCGGATATGTTAAGGCTTATCAGCCTCGCTTCCGCCTAGGCTAGTCCTCGCTTATCAAAATAGAACGTGCTTCGGACACGAATAAAAAACACGTGTCCAAATGTTATTGTTTTTTTCAATTCATATAGTCATTTATTTTTGTGATACGGAAGGCTTAAAAATGAAGCGATAAGCTTTTATTGTTGGAATAACAAGGCTTGTTTTGGCTTGGTAGTTACGCCACTTTTCAACTGAATGTAAAGACAACCAAGTCTTCCTTAAATATATAGGTTTTTATTTTACTTCAATCTTTGACACAAAGCAACACATCGACGGTTGATAATCTAATTGACTTGAGTAACTTTTATACATATTAAGAATCAGCACATTTTTCAAATTGTTTTAACCTAGTCTCAACTTTTCCAAAAAATGTTTAAATGCCATTTTCAATAACCGATCCTAATCGCTTTTTCGATCTATCTTAAAAATTGACCTATCAGAACAAAGTTTTTACACATGCTTACAAATGAGTTATCTTTATTCATTCTCGGAATCGGATTGAAGATTGAGATTACGGTCGTCGAAATTCATTTTTAGAGAAGTTTTTTTGTTACGTTTTTGTTTTTTTTTATCGAGGATTGGCAAAGTCTTCACTGCACCTTATGTTATAAAAAACGAAGCCTAAAGTAAGATACATATACAATGTTTATAAATTACTCGCGTCGAATTATTTTGTCATGTCCCACTAGTTCGCCATCCCTGCCCTAGGTTTTTATAATACACGTAGTATACAGAAATATCATCATGTTTTAAAACCAATAGGCATTGTTTCCACATTACAGCTTCAAGTAGAGATACATGCAAGGGACACCTTACGGAGAATTTTCTTTATTATTTAGCTCTATAACGTTACTAATAATTCAAATAAGGAATACTATAATGTTATATTCTTAGAATTAATTAGAAATGTCCATATAGGCTAGACTATCCACCAATCTAAATCGGTTTTCATGGGTTTACTGGTACTAAACCACAAGGTAATTAGATAATTTTATAGATTAGAGTTAAGACGGATATCCGGTAATTATCAGATATCCGGCTTAGTTGTCTAGTCGACCAGATATTAAAACAAATACATATTACGCCTTTATCCACGAAAGGGTAGATAGAGATGTAACTAGGACTTCCATTTTTCGCTTGTGTGTTTCGTCCTATTATGTGATAGGGCCTAACACCATGTCAGCCACAAATTCCAAACCCCGATCTGATATTGACCACAAACTCAATATCACTTTGCCCTACCTGAATTCAAAATCGAGTCTTTATACAAAATTTTCGGAAAACTGGAAATTTTATTAAAGGCTTATAATTTGTTCATTACGAGAATGTCTATTAGCTGTTTTTTTATTCCTTGCACATATTGCATGTAAGGAAAAATTCTAATATATTTCTAACTCATTTACACGAACGAGACGTGTGTGCGTGCGCGCCGAATCACCGCGCGTGTGTGCCTGACTGATAATGCGGCGGCACACTATTGGTGTAACCCTGAAGCTGTTATCGCACGCACTATCTATTCGCCGTTAGCATGGCCCGCGTACTTGACACTAGGAATCATTATGTAGGTTTTGGGCCGCAATCAACCAAATACTAGTAGCGACCTCTGGTGGTTAATATTGGAGAGAAAAATATTTCCAATTTTACTCCCTTAATTCTTCTACTGTTTCCGCACTAGAAAAGTATTGGGCAGTAGAAATAACCTCACGAATGCGATAATAATCTGTAGTGTTAATTGCAGTGCTAGGATTGCCAATGATTTTTGTAGTTTATGATACCGAAACTTAGGCCTTTCGCTGTTAAAGTTCCTCAGAACCTTCTCCTGAGATGGCATGAGCTGAAAGTACGGCCTGTTTGAGGTCACTGGGTTTTATAATGCTAAGTCCATACGAGTATTTTAATCACTGGTATATTTGTGTTTACCACGTCAGAAGTTGTATTTCGTGATTTTACTGCTGACTGTGGATTGGGGAGGGCTTGATATTTCAGGACTCACTGTTCTGATGCTCATGTATTGAGTCTCTTCTGTAAGTCTTGCGAGCTGCCAATACAAAAATTATTAACTATAAAGCTAATATTTCGTCTTTAATGTATTCAAAACGCTCATTTTATAGAGCCATTTAAATATTACGATTAATCGATTTACGTGGAAAATCGATAATTGTCTAAAATAATCGATTATTGATAGCGAAGACGGCGGTGTAATTAATGAGAGACTGTTTCATGTTTAGGGTCAAGAGAATTGAAACTAATCGATAATTTACTTCAGTTAGACGAATGGTTTTGACATATCGATTAATAACTTTGGCACCTTTAAAGGCTGCCGTAAATAATAATAATAATAATAAGTAATTTATTGCCTTTCAATTAACAAATAATAACAACAAATTAAGCAAACATAATATTAGTGAAAGACAAAAGGAAATGACTCAGCCCAATGCAAATCAATGCTATCGTATAGTAAAATTGTGCAGGTCGTTTTGTTGTCATTGCCAAAGTACTATCTGTTACAACTGCTGTATTTTGTAAGTAACAAATCAAATTAACACAAGGAAGTGATTAAAATCGATTCATAAATCGAATTTACCGTGATTCTTATGTGAATAGTTGACTAGGTGAATAGGTCTGCTTGACAAAATCAGTAGCGATAGACCACAGTAACATAAAATGAATATATCATGACTATACAAAATTAACTAAACGTAAACTACATCTATTAGATTATGAAACTGATTAAAATATTATTTAGTTAATATAGTAAAATAAGATAAATAATAATAAAAAATACTATATATTTTTTCGTGCCTATTAATAATTAATTCAAAATAAAATAAAAATTAACGCTAATAAAAATATATAAAGAAATCATAAAGTCATTATCTATAACAATAGTTTATTTAGCCAGAGAATACTGGTCGAAACAATTGTCATTGGAAGGTAATGACAATTAAAATTCCAATTTCAAAATCAGAACGCGTCATTCACAATTTAAAATTCAAAGTCGATAGGAACAATGCAGCGCGCGAGTCTAGCGTTCTATAAACAAATAGTTGCGGGCCGCCATTTTGGCTCGAAAAACATTTTAGAAGGCGGAACTAGGTTGGGGTTTTGTTCAAATTTCGAACAGCGGCCCTCCAATGGCGTGCGCGGGCGGGGCCTGTCAATTCCGCTGACTTGATGTGGACAATGACCTTTTGTTATTTTTAAGCAGCCAGTTTGATGATTCGGAACTCGAGACGTTTTCAGTTTAACCTTTTTTGTTAATCTGTGACAATGCTCCACGGTTCGGTAGTCTGTGGCTAACTTGAAA
>NW_023595044.1:0-9429 GCF_014839805.1 Manduca sexta | reverse complement strand
TAATTTTGCCTAGAGCGATAAAAATCACATATTTCATTCCATAATGTATAAAGGACTCCAGGCCATCGATCGATGATGCAGGCGCGCATTTGATGAAAATACTAATAGAGGTGTACGAATACTTTAGAGTCGCGTCAGGGGAATAAAGGAAATGATCGAAATAAGGACTACCTTTTATACCATGGTCTAAAATTATAAACCTACCAAGTTAATATAATTAATTAAGAGACCAATAATTGCGATCCCCACTAAAATAAAATTTATTATTCCGTCATTAGTTTCTGTTAAAATACTACCTGTATTGTGTGCAACAATTGTATTAAATCAAAGATACAACAGGAAATATTATAAACGAATGGTAATAAATGAACGTAACGTTAAAGCTATGGACTATTAAAACAATAGTCACTGTTTATAACTGCCTGAATCACATATAAAAGTTATTTTGTGTTCGTTTACGGCTGAATTTGTGATATTTGGGTAGGGATAGTCTAAACAAGGTTAGTTGTGGTTGAAATGAGCCAGTTTGTGAATTAGGGTTGACAGTTCTAAATTCTAATCCGTGCAACTGGACTTAAATATACTTAATACATTTTAGTGATCAATATAATATTGGATTTTGCGGTAATATCTTTTATGTGCCTATTTATCAATTTAAAAATATGTTCTTTTGGTACCTCCTATTAGCACAACTGTTATTTGAAAAGGTTGCTTTTATTCTTATTCTTATCTAGTGAAAAAGTTTTTATTTTATCTCAATGGAAAATACATGTTTGTCGCTTTCAAACATAATAATATTGTTTTATAGGTATAATGTAGATTCACCTAAATAAGTAGCTGAACTAATTCAAAATTACAAATCGGCTACACACTTATGTGTTCTTTGAAAGAACTTCTTCCTAACATCTTTGTTTTCTTTACAAAATTATGGAAAACTACGGAGCATAGCACAATAGGCGACGGACCAGTTTGACATAAGTGGCGGGTAATAACGAAGATTAAGCGAGACTGGTGCATAGAATAATAGAAAGGATGCCCGTCATACAGCATAGTGCAGCAAGCGACATTGCTACTCCAGCGTACCTGGTGCTAGAATCGCGCTACAATACCCCTGGACGCTAAGCACATTTTCATGGCTGGACTGTTATGATTTTTTAAATTTTGCATTGTTTATGTTATGGTAATTCAAACGGATTAAGAAATCATCGCGGCTAATTTGAAGGAACCCCTCTAAATAGGTTATTATAATTAATCTGATTATCTGAACGACAAGCGGATTGAAAAATCGGTCCGGTCATCGGTCATGACCATATTAGCACTATTATTTAACTGTCCAAAGTGTCTCCTATATACCTAGTTATTTGTAATATTGATATTATAATATTAAACACTTGTTGACATGTTATATATTTTATAAAATAATCGACCGATAATTTCGTTATATTTATTCTATAATATTATATCTAATTTGACTTTATACGATAGACTAAACAAATAAATTAAAACGATAATTTAATGGTGATGGCAAACAGAAAGATTGGGATGTCTTTCTGCCTTCCCTATATCGTCCTCAACAAAGAGGAGCCGAACGCAATATTGAAATAATTTCATAAAAACAATATCAACATACCTGCCAGTTGGATTTATTGATTTCACTGTGCTTTGCTTTATATTATTTTTTATAGTCACATAAGTAACACTTTATTGTAATAAATAATCGTATTATTATGTATATCATTAAGCTGTCATCAATGAAATTATGTTCACTTACGCGATTAATAAATAATTTAAACTTTTAATTTGAGAATTTTGGTATCCGACGGACGAATGTCCATCCAATGACGAACAAGCGAAAAATGTTTAAAAATGGAGTCTCAATAAGCATGCCAATAAAAAACACTCGCGTTAAAAGTTATAAAACATACCTGGGTTGTAGATTTCCTCTTTAAACTTTATTTTCTCAGAGTTGAAAGCACCGTTGGTAATATCTTCGGTTATTGGCGACAGCGATAAATTATTTTTATGTTTATGTTTGTCGAATTTATATTTTCGAATCATGATTGCGAATTAAAAACGGAACTAAACCATTCAAAATATCTAACGTATCATCGAAACTGTGTAAGAACACATATTACATAATAACGTTTTCCCGCGCGATCACTACTACTTCGCCAGACTAACCGCCGGGAGTGTACTCTATGAGGTCTGCGAACGAAATACGATTGCACATGGGGCAGCGTCCTCTACGATAGCACCTTCAAAATATACTAACGGTGCGGCTTTGACTATTTGCAGCCTTATTCCGCTACGCATAGTCACGAAATATATTAATATTTTGTAGCTTTATACTTACAGTATGCTTTCTGTAATATTGGGCAACATGATTTCAATAAATTCATTCAACAGTAAATCAAACATTGATTATATGTAACTTGGCATATTTAAAACAATATATTTTCGAAGTCTCGTTTTATTATGATACAAATAAAAAATTGATTAAATATATTTTTTAGAGGTAACATTAGAATTATCATCTAGTTATTTTTTATAGCGTCACAAAAATAATTTATCGTCACAAACTTTTAATATACTTTATTGTTATTTATATTTATTAGTCGATAAGCTACCCTCATAACTTATTTAAATGAAACTAATTACTACAAATTATCGCTTCTTCATTGTATTAGAAGAAGAAATGCCTCAGGTTCGATTCCTAGGTTGGCAAATAAATAAGTAGGTTTTTTAATATGATATTGATCCAGTATTGGATGCCCCAGAGGGGTCAAGGTTACATATAGGCTGATTGTAAAACAAACTATACTTTTTTTGTTGATGTCCGCAGGATAGTGTGAGTTTTTGGGACCCCCGATATATTTAAAGTAGGTGTGCGCCAACAGGGGCCCCTCAAGCTCAAGGATCTCGTATCATTTACACATTGATACGGCTAATACGGCGGTAGCTACGCCCCTGGCGCTTACTTCTTACTCTAACTAATATAAAAGCTTAAGTTTGAGAAAATCTTTGGATGTTAGTTTTAAGTAAACCACTGATTGGATTTAAATGAAATTTAGCACACGGGTGGATCATATTTTAGATAAACACGTGGTATACTTTTATATCAGTAATGCTCCAGTTGGATATAACATATTTTTTTAATGATACTTGTCAAAGAAATAGCTTTGGCGTCGTAGTGTGTTTTAGGGACTATTGCAGTGGGGGAGGTTATTCACACGGGGAATATCGTGAGCAACACGTAGCGTTATATATAAAAAAGGAAATTTAAAGTTCAAGACAACACACAGACGCTATTTCGCTGGAAGTACAGGGTTCAATTTTGATAAAAATAATGTATCCAAAATCGGATTCGTTGAAGGAAGTAGACGTTTGGCAGGCTGGTAGCGGTGGTGGTAAAATTACTTACAACTACTTACTTTGATTGCAATAATTTTAATGTGAATTGCAAATGGTATAATTCAAAATTGTGTCGTATTTTGCTATGTGTAATTTCCATGGACACTAATAGAACTAACCGCAGGCAACTATATTCAATACCTTTGGAACTAATAAGTGGAACGTTATATCGAATGCGTTATTAAAATAACTACAGCAGATATACATACTCACTGCGTTAATGAAAGCTTGCTTAGAATTTTACGGAATTAAATTTTTTGTTATTATTTTTTATTACCCATGCGCGGTTTGAGTGTTGTACAAGTATAACGCTCCAACATAAGCAGTGGTAATATAACGTAGGAATCAAGTTAATTGGTAAGTTCTCGTGGTTTAACAAACAGAAATATAAAATTAATAAATAATGTAAAAAGCTTCTCAGGCAATAGGAATATTTATGCAAGCAGGTCCAATTAAACTACAGCTGAAATATAGATATTTTCTTAGAATGGGATTGTTAATTTATCCTTGGAACTAGAATACTATCTGAGTGTATTTGACATTTAATTTTATCGACTTACTCAAATGTTTATATTTTATGAAAGTAGATCTAAAATTATTAGACTCATATTTTTTATTTATTCAAAACTTTGTCATTTTCTTTCATGGTTTTCACTTTGAATTTTGTTTTATTCTAAAACGACGTAAGCGCCAAATGACATCATATATACGGCTCAACACGTAATGACCTTCGCTTTGCAATAAGAAGTCAAGTGACAGTTTTTTGTTTCTCTCCTATTGTAATATTGACATTTGACATTGACAAATCACTGTGTCTTAGTTTTTAAATTAAATAGTAAGGAACAACTTTAACTGTATCATTATCAAGCATTTTCAGTTTTAAATATTTTTCTTCAAAATTAAGTATCAAAAATATTAAAAATACGTAATCGAACTCAGAGTAGAAAAATTAAGGAATAATATTATTGTCTCAGGCACGTTTACATTTTGAAATGTTGTCAATTGTTGTTAATAATAATAATAATAAGCCCCCTAAAATCCAACCACACGTCCTGATCGACCACCTGATCATGTGGAGGGCGGACACACGATATCAATTTACTGGCGTGGCTAACGTGGCTATGGTAACCCAATTTATGGAGAATGGAAAATAAGAGATACAATTTACGGTCGCTGCCCGGGGGTCGCCGGGGCGCATCTGGAGCCGACGCTGGGTGCTACAGTTCGGGTAACGTTGGCGATGCTGGATTGAACAGGCGGGTCCTCATCGATAAATATATTACAGCCGAAGTGCCGCTGCCCGAGGGACGTCGGGGCGCGTCCAGTGCCGGCGCTGGACGTGGCAGCAATGCGAACACCGGCCGTGAGGGTTTACGCCAACGGGCTTTTATTCGTAAACCTAGTACTCTCACAAGTTACACCGGGTCTGACCCATCATTTAGCCCATCATCTACACCATCTTCGGCCAGTTCTCTAATGTCGGGGGGTGTTGCGCAGGAGACATTGACTGTCGATAACCCTATGCCCACCACCATGACCACTATGACACGTAGGAAATGGACCTCTGATATGAACGAATTTATCCTACGAACATATCTTTCTTTAACATCTATGGGAACTGACACCAAAACCTATCTAGAACCGTTACATTCAAAATTTCAAGAAAAATTTCCACATATGACAGTAAGCAGACAAAGATTAGGTGACCAACGAAGAGCAATTGTACGTAACAACCTACTGCCACAACAAACTATAGATAGTATTTATAGAGAAGTAAAAGAAGATTTAGAAAAGACACACACACAAATACAACAGACACAACAAATTCAATCACAGTTATATATACAGGGAACACAACAACTGGGGCAGCGTATGAGATGGACAACCGAATACAACGAAACTATCATTGCAGCATACTACAAAATAACTAAATCAGAAACAGACAAAACATCCTACAGAACACTATTACACCAACACTTCGTAACCGCCTTCCCACACCTAGCACACGTTAGCGAACAGCGTGTCTCTGATCAGCGGAGAGTTATAATTAACAATCGTTTAATTTCACCCGAAAGAATTGCAGCAATAAAGGAACAAGTAGCTCAAGAACTGCAAATTAACGATTTTGGACTACAAACAAACACTTCGGAACAAAATACGGCACACCAGACCCCACATTCAACTATAGATGATTTGACACTTCCTGAAAGTGACTTCCTTAGTAACATACAACCAAATTGCCTTACACAAACTGAATCACTGGAAGTAACAACACAAGAACAAGATGAACGGAATCAAGAAATAAACGATACCTTTTGCCAAGCTTTCGAATGCTTTATAGATACTGATCCAACTAATAGACCATTTATTCCTAAACAAAAATCATCTAAAAAATTTCTGCAAATTGTGAATTATATTAACAACTAGCTTTTGCCCGCGGCTCCGCCCGCGTTATAAAGTTTTTCGGGCTAAAGTTTTCCGTTATAAAAGTCACGCTATATATTTTCCCGGGAGCCTATGTTCTTCCGCGGGTCTCAAACTGTCTCCATACCAAATTTTATCCTAATACGTTGGGTAGTTTTTGAGTTTAACACGTTCGGGCAGACCGATGCAGCGGGGACTTTGTTTTATGATATATTTTTGTAGAACTTTTAAGAGGAACAATCCCGTCATACATTATTGTTGCATAACTTTAACCGTTTACGCAGCGCACGCAACAGAAGCTCTCAAAACTAATAAATTGTCCCCGTTTTTGCATCATGTTTCATTACTGCTCCGCTCCTATTGGTCATAGCGTGACGATATATAACCTATAGCACTCCAGGAACAAAGGGCTATCCAACACAAAAATATTTTTCAGTTCGAACCGGTAGTTCCTGAGATTAGCGATTACTGCTCCGCTCCTATTGGGCATAGCGTGAAGATATATATAGCCTATAGCATTCCAGGAACAAATGGCTATCCAACACAAAAATAATTATTCAGTTCAAACTCCTAGTTTCTGAGATTAGCCATTACTGCTCTGCTCCTATTGGGTATAGCGTGATGACATATAGCCTTATAGCACTCCACGAACAAAAGGCTATCCAACGCAAAAAGAATTTTTCAGTTTGGACCGGTAGTTCCTGAGATTAGCCATTACTGCTCCGCTCCTATTGGGTATAGCGTGATGATATATAGCCTATAGCACTCCACGAACAAAGGGCTATCCAACGCAAAAAGATTTTTTCAGTTTGGACCGGTGGTTCCTGAGATTAGCGCGATCAAACAAACAAACAAACAAACAAACAAACTCTTCAGCTTTATATATAATAGTATAGATAAAATAATACCACAAAAGGCAAATAATGATACCGACTACAAATATTTACAGACTGTCTTATACTGTTCGGCATGGACTGCAGCTAAAGTCAACGGTAGCAAACTAAGCCCCATGAATTGCAATAACCCTGATGGTAACCGAATCCTGATGGTAAGTCGAACTAAACCACATTGGCAAAAACGCCTGGAAAGAAAAATTGCAGATCTACGAGCTAAAATAAGCAGATTGACACATTACATGAATGGGATTAGAAGCGACTATTTAAATCAACAAGTACAAAACATCTTAACACAGTACAGAATTCACACAATCCACGAAGAACCTAATTCACAATTATCTCATTTCCTTGACACCTTGAAACAGAAACTAACGATAGCCTGTAACCGACTAAATAGATACAAACAATGTACCCTCCGCAAAACTCAAAACAATGACTTCAACAATAATGAAAGAAAGTTTTATCGTACACTAGGTCCCGTAACAAATACTCAAACTACACAAACCACAGCTGCTGCTCGTAATTTATTAACACCTGACCCAATACAATTACAACAATACTGGGCTAACATATGGTCAAATCCTGTCGAACATAATGCTGAGGCTGACTGGATCAAGATAGAACAAGATAAACACAATTGCACCCCACCTATGCTATATGAAAGAATACCCCTACGAACATACCAAAACGTCATTAACAGACTTCATAATTGGAAAACTACTGGTTCAGATCACATCCATAATTTTTGGTATAAAAAATTTACACACATACAACCCTACATAACTATATCAATAGATTTATTGAAAGCCCTGAAGAAATGCCTTCTTACATAACAGCAGGAAATACGTATATGCTACCAAAAGACCAAAATGATACAGCCAATCCAGCAAAATATAGACCTATTACTTGCCTACAGACAATTTATAAAATAATTACAGCGTGCCTCTCAGATTTAATTTACACTCACCTCGCTAATCATAACATACTAACTGAACAACAAAAAGGCTGTAGGAAATTTAGTCAGGGGTGTAAGGAACAGGTCACAATTGACTCGGTTATTGTAAATCGCGCACATAAATATAAAGAAGATCTATACACCACTTATATTGACTACAAAGAAAGCTTTTGATTCCGTTCCACATTCATGGTTATTCTCAGTACTGCGCATCTATAAAATTCATCCCCAACTTATTACTTTCTTGCGAACCACTGCTGCACATTGGTCAACTCGCCTCCAGTTAAAATTCCTGATGGTTCTCTAGTGACCGACCCCATCAAAATTAAAAGAGGAATATTCCAGGGCGATGCACTCAGTCCGTTGTGGTTTTGTCTTGCTTTGAACCCCCTTTCCAATATGTTAAACTCCATAGAAACCGGATATACACTAGATTATAAAGAAACCGACGGACAGGCTAACCTAACATTTAAATTAAATCATCTTTTATACATGGATGACATTAAATTGTACGCACAATCCTCTGCTGATATAGACGAACTAATAGAGCAAACCCAAAATTGCTCATCAGATATTCATATGGAATTCGGCATTGATAAATGCAGAAATAACTCAATCAAAGCAGGACACTTTTATGATTACTCTTACCAAATGCAGACAGGCCAGACCAACCTATCACTCACTGAGTATGAAGCATATAAATACTTAGGGTTCCATCAGGCTCGTCAAATACTCCAAAAGGAAACAAAAACAAAACTCTTAGAGGCATTCAGATACAGACTTAACTCAGTTTTAAAACCCACTTAAACTCTAAACATATCTTTAAAGCAATAAATACTTACGCTATCCCTGTTTTAACGTACTCATTCGGTATTATTAGATGGTCAAAATCCGATCTTAAAAATCTCCAACGTGTCATTAATGTAGCTCTTACTAAGCATAGGAAACACCATCCACGAGCCTGTGTTCAAAGGCAAACTCTGCCACGCAGGGAAGGTGGCAGAGGCCTCATAGACATCAATAATCTTCATAGTAAGCAAATAACAACCCTCAGGTATTACTTCCATAACAAACAAACCGACTCCCAACTACATTCAGCAATAGTGTTTAATGATACCAAGTTTACACCCCTTAATTTGCGTAGTAAATGTACCCAGCCCAATGAAACGCAAGTAGATAATCCAACCAAAATCAGGAAGTGGACCCGGAAAGCTCTTCATGGTAGACATCGTCTCGATCTGAACCAGCCTAACGTCGACAAAGATGCGTCGAACGAGTGGCTACTACTAACTACTACTACTACCAAAAGTATATTATAAAAGCTACAAACCTTCCGACCGATATGTGTAGAAGATGCAATAGTTCGTCGGAAACAATTCAGCACATTACAGGCGCTTGCAAATCCATAGTCCAAACAGACTACAAATACAGACATGATCAGGTTGCACACATAATCCACCAGACTCTAGCCCTTAAGTACAAACTTATAGATTCATCAACACCTTATTACAAGTATTCGCCGGCAATAATATCAGAAAATTCGACACATAAACTTTACTTCGACCGCGCCATACTTACAGACAGAACGATACACTACAATAGACCAGATATTATATTAATTGATAAAATTCAGAGTCTGCTTACATCATAGATATAGCAATACCGAACACTCACAACATTCAATCTACAATAGCTGAAAAACTTTCTAAATACATTGAACTTAAAGACGAAGTTACTCGAATG